>NW_017893385.1:70400-89640 GCF_001540865.1 Ananas comosus
AAAAAAATCTGGTATGCTACATTCTCCACCCCTTAAAAGAGTTTCGTCCTCGAAACTTCAATCACATCTCAACTCGACCTATCGAGCCATTGAGGACATTAGCATACTTCTCCCAAGAGAACACACTGCGATTCGATCACCGGCATTGCTTAGAAGCAATATCGCAGGTGCATTGCTCCATCGTGAGTGCTCTAATTCCACATGGCTATCCAAGATCCAACACGTGGCATTCCATGCTCCAAAGTCAAAGCTCGGACTACCGTCCTGACCAAACTCTCTGCCCCACCCGTAGGTACTGGGTCGCTATCACACACAGCTGACTGCGCCTGCCCAAAGGGCCCAGGCTCCACAGTCCACAAATGGTCCAGGCACGGTCGTCTCCAAGCACCATCCGGCGAACAGCCGATCACGGGATACAACTAATGCAATCATCGTGAGATTCACAAAGCATAGGAAAACATGCCACCCACAACCCGCAAATCAACCGCCTAGCTCAAGAGAGCTGAAAGTCATCGCAAACATCGAGCTCTGGCATCCTCGACTCGACCTATCGAGCCATTGAGGACATTAGCATACTTCTCCCTAGGGAACACACTCCGATTCGATCACCGGCATTGTTTAGAAGCAATATCACAGGTGCATCGCTCCCTTGTGAGTGCTCTAATTCCACATGGACTTTAGCTCTGCCGTGAGATGGCACACTGCCGCACATCTCCACCTTCAGTCCTCCAAAGAGCATTATCCTCAGATTCCACATGGCTATCCAAGATCCAATATGTGGCATTCTATGCTCCCTGGTCTAAGATCGAACTACCGTCCTGACCAAAATCTCTTCCCTAGCCGTAGGTATCGAGTCGCTGTCACTCACAGCTGACTGCGCCTGCCCCAACGGCCCAGGCTCCACAGTCCACAAATGGTCCAGGCACGGGTCGTCTCCCAAGCAACACCCGACGTCGTTGTCCTACACGACATGCTCTAACATGCCACAAATACTATCCTCCTCAGTAGTTACCCGATTTTAGGTAAGGGGATAGTCAACTCAACCAGCGAAAATAAATCCTCAAAACGCACTATTTCGTGCTCAAAATCTCAAGGCGAGTCAAGTCGGCTCACAAGACCAAAGGTACAAGGTACCCTACAAAACTCTACACCAAGTAAGGCCAATCCATTTGTTGGCGCACAAAACCATCTCACATGGTAGGGTGTTCGAAATGACACACCCGATCAACCGATCGTCCTACATGCGTCGAAAAAGTTCAACGCTAACAAATCCTCGGGTTGGGTCACTACACACTCGGTGTGTCATCGATCTTACGATCCAACACGTGGCTTTCCACACTCCAGGGTCTACGGTCGGACTACCATCCTAACCGGGCCGCTGTCACACACAGCTGACTGCGCCTGCCCAAAGGGCCCAGGCTCCACAGTCCACAAACGGTCCAGGCATGGTCGTCTCCAAGAACTATCCGGCGAACGTCCGATCAAGCGATGCAACTAATGCAATCATCGTGAGATTCACAAAGCATAGGAAAACATGCCACCCACAACCCGCAAATCAACCGCCTAGCTCAAGAGAGCTGAAAGTCATCGTAAACAGCGAACTCTGGCATCCTCAGTACACAACCTTCTCCTATCCCAAATAGGGCAACAGGGGCAGACTCTCTAATGTCCAAGGAGTAGTCGGAGAAACACGCGTCTCGGATGCAACAGGTCTAATAGGATGCCATGCAATTCGGCAAACAGCCGATCGAGGGATGCAAATAATGCAACAATATCCAACAATGCACAATTCGGATGTCACAAAACAACTGATACCTGTAGCCACCAACTCGGCTGTTGCCGCCTCCGCGGTCTGAGCGGCGTACATACGCCCACTTGGGGCCTGACGAGATCCCTCGCTCAGACGCTGGACAGGTAGCCGCCCACGCTGGTACGGTGTCGACGTAGTCCCTTGGCTAGCGGCTGGTAGAGCCGGTGCCGATGCAGTCGACAGTGCTGGTGACGAACCTCTCGGGCACTCAGCCCGAACATGGCCCTCCTGGCCACACCGGAAGCACCTGCCCGCCTGCTGCGAACACTACGGTGGGAAATGAGGACAACCGCAAATCACACACGGAGAAGGCCGGCGACGGTCAGAACCTCCTCGCTGCGCCGTTGAGTCGTGTCCACGCTGCTGGCTCCTAAGATGCTTCGGCGGTCTCCTAGAGTGCGTCGGACTCGCACCCTCAGCCGCAGGCCTTTTGGCCTTTCCCTTATCCATGGCCTCTCCCCGCTCCTGTACCTCTGCCGCGCCGCTCTCTACGATGAGCTCGCGATCTACTACCTCCCGGTAGGTTTGAAGGTTAGAGGATTGCACGAACCGAAAAATCGACAGTCGCAACCCTTGCTCGAAAATGCGGGCCTTATCCTCGTCGTCCCGCACGACGAAGGGCACGCAATGCAGAAGCCGAGAATACTACCGCTCGTACTCAGCTACAGTCCGATCTCCCTAGCGCAGGTTGCGCAAATCCTGCTCCATCTTCCGCTTGACACTAGTCGGGAAGTAGTACGCCAATAGAAGCTCCTTGAACTTCTTCCATGAAATCGCCGCTAAGTCGATGCTGGGGTTCTCCTGGAGATCCAACCACCAGCGGTAGGCCTCGCCGTCCAGGTGATGTGTGGCGAGCCAAACTCGATCTCTCTCCTCTACGAAGGTGTCGCGGAAGAGTTTCTCCATATGCATCAACCACTTTTCCACGACCCAATGGTCGACCTTCTCGCCGTCAAAGATCCGGGGACCGCACCTCTTGAACTCATTGAGGCGCTCCATCAGTCGGTCCAGCTCTGCCCCTTCAACCATCACGTGGAAAACAGCTCCAGTCGGGGGTGCCTGAACAGGTGGCGCCGCAATAACCCCCTCCTGGGGCGCGGCCACGGGCGCTGCGCGCGAAGAACTGGGCGCGGGTGACGGCGCTCTCGGTGCAACGTCTACAACTGGTGCGGGCAATGGAGGGGCCTAAGTCTCCCTAGAGGCTGCCACCTGCTGCAATAGTAGGTCCTCCAGGCGCTGCATTCGCGCCTCCTGTCGGCGCGCCGCCTCCGTCTGCTGTCGGGCCGCCTCTGCCTGTTGCGCAACTAAGTCGGTGAGGGCCGCAAGCTGGCCTCTCAACTCACGGAGCTCGCTGGATCCGGAAGTAGCGGAGGTCTCCACCTTCTCAAAGTGTGCCGCGTCATCCGCTCCGACAGACTGGGAGCGTGTAATCGGCATCGCACTACAACATCATAAAAGCGCAAGTTAATGAAACCTACGCTATCGCATCCCCGCTCAAAGATAATACCCAAATCAGGCGAAAGTAATGAAGTGTGCTTCACTACTAACTCCCGATGTTACGTTGTCGGCCGCCAACGTAACCCTCCGCGAAGTTAGAGGCTATACACTTCAATTTAACTCCACTTTCTAGAGCTGTTCCAAGATACCCAATCGAGATACTTTCGCTTACATGTCAAATAGACCTCGTCTCTCACGAGCCTATTTCCTATAGTCCAACCAGCCTAAGGTTTGCTAGGTCCCCTAAGACTCAACCCTAGGCTCTGATACCAAACTAATCTGTCACGCCCCGAGAACCGGCATAGGCCTGCCCGGTGCGTGCCCAGACCCGCCATATGCCTGCACATATAAGGAGTCTACAACAATAGCGAATAAATGAACAATAAGTAGGAAGTATCTAGAGATATCAGAGCAAAAACACAGCTAGGTTCTATAGACAAGCAGAGTCAAAAGAGAACTAAACTACTAAAGCAGAATGTAAACTAATACATCATAAATCTCAAGATACAAAGACATGGTGGTCTCTATAACCAGGTACAAAACTCTCACAACCTCTCCAAAAGAAAACAAAAGAGAGGTGGACCACCTATCACCAAATCCCTCGATAGCTAACTCGAGGCGAAACCTTTCCCGCGATCCCGAGCCTCTCCCAGAGTGGAAGGCTCTGAAAGAAAACATAAAACAGAGGGCGTGAGAACTATAATTTATAGTTCCTAGTGGGCAATTACTGACCTTAGCAAAATGCACCACTAGGCCCAAGTCAAGAGCAGATATAGATAACGAAATAACAACTGCAGAAATATAAGCATACATTGAAATGCTATTCTACTATGCCACAAGTATACATGATATGAACGTGGAGTACATCTACTCTATCATGAATCCAATATGCCGATGCATAACAGGTATGCCCTACCATGGCTACCCAAAAGCTGTGATGCAACAAGTAATACTACGAAGTATACTATCGTGGCAATTAAGGATACCACAATTCCCAATGTCAACAGAATCCAACCACGATACACAATCAAATAGTGTTTATCACTTATTGTTTACTGTTCTAGTCAATGTCCACATGGCACTTTAACTATTTAAAGTTCAACTCTGATAAGACCCACCCGAAGGCTGTCTGGCGTGAGACCCACCCGAAGGCTGTCTGGTATGAGACCCACCCGAAGGCTGTCTGGCGTGAGACCCACCCGAAGGCTGTCTGGTATGAGACCCACCCGAAGGCTGTCTGAAGTATCAAGTCCTCATGTCGAAAACATGGAATTACTCACTAGCAACCCATAGGTCTAGTCTATGCCTCAAGTGAAGGTTTACTATGTCAATGATTCCAATGTCCTATGTGACCTTAGATTTACTAAGTCCATACGTATTCCAAGCCTAATGCCTCTTTACGGCATTAGCTTACTACACCAATTCCAAGCCCAATGTCTCTTTATGACATTAGTTTACTAGGTTCATACATGTCCCAAGCTCAATGTCGCTTTATGACATTAGCTTAATATACCAATAATAGGATAATACGCATGCTCTCTAGCATTATCTCACATTGCTAATATGTATCTAGCATGCATTCCTCAATGCATATAAATATTAATATGCATCTATTCACTAACATATGGTTTCAATGCATCCGTATGCAACTATCAAAATAGCATAGTTCTCATAATGCTACATGCATACACTTTCCAATGCAACTACCAACTTAGCATAATTCTCATAATATTAACATGCACATACAATTCACATATCATTCAAGTCTAATGCCTCTTTATGGCATTACTTTGCTAGACTCATTCATAACTCAAGCCCGATGTCGCATTACGACATTAGCTCCTTAACTCACAAGTTATTCAAGTCCAAAGCCGCTTTATGGCCTAATGCATTCTCCTATGTCCAATGAGATTTATGTCCAAGACATATTACATTTGTCATGTCTACTATATGAAGCATGATTCCAAGTCCCAATTAGAATGCTTAACCCATGCATAAGTCTCACTTGCAAGCTCTCTAATACATAGAGGTCCGAAAATGCATTGTATATAACATAAGCATTTTAAGCATTCTAAAATTCACAAATAATACATCTATCATGAAAATGCGTGATTTTTCATTTTACGATACTTAAATCCACATAAATGAGATTTTTCTCATTTGTAGCGAGGTCAAACCCACCGAGAGCTCCACGCGACCCTTCGTGCCCCCGACTCTCTTAGCTTCAAAACTTTAGGTGATGTCACGATACTACGATTTCGATTTCGTGATTTTTGGAAGATTACGCCGCGAGCTGCGGCAATCTGTACCAAAATCGGCCTTTTCTTCAATATCTTCGCGTAGCCTCGTCGTATCGCCAAACCGACTTCGCCAGCATGTCAGAAAACCTAGCAATTAGGATTATACAGGCTCAATTTAGATCGAACCCTCACATATTGAAAAATCTCATTTTTGAGCCCTAACATGTAATTACCTCCAAATAATCCAAATTAAATTGAGCGACATGCTAAGAATGCTCATTAGAGGCTACTAGAACACTTAAGGTAAAGGATTAAGCCAAATCCCAAAAGTTTACCAAAAAATGAACGCCGAGACGGAAGCACGCCGCTACAACCGGTGCACGAAAGCTCGATCCGTCGCTCCCAATGTGTTCGCAAGCTCGTTCTCCGCCAACGCCGTGAATTTGGGCGAAAGATCTAGAGAGATGAGAGAGTTATTTAGAGAGAGAAAGTGAGGATTTCTCTCACTACCACCATGAACGTGTGGTGTGTGGGGGTGGTGGTGGCTGTGAAGAAGAAGAAGACTAGAAGCTTCTACTTATAGTCAACACCCCAATAGTAGCATACATTATTCACTTCAGGCAGTACGAAATCTGATATTTTTCGCCGAAGCCCTCTGAATATCCTTTTGAGCTCAAATTTGACAGTCATGCTCGGTTTTGTATAACTTAACGAAAAAAATTTTAATCTTTCGGTTTCGACCTCGTTTGGTCACCGAAAGCTGTACCGAACTGTAATCTTTATCAGATAACTGTCGGATTTATTTTTCACCTTCCGGATGTTAGAATGACATGAAACTTTAAATCTAGCCTCATAAAAATAATTCTGACATACTCCCAAATTTTCGGAATTTTCTGATACTGTGCATTTTCTGCTAAAATAACAGCCCTGATTCACACAGAAAATTCAAAATCTTTTGTTCTCGCTCCGATTTCCGCACGAGCTGTTCCCGACTTATATTTTACTTCTATAAGTCCAATAAAAATAGTATCTCACACTATTTTTATTTATTTTTATCCTTATTTAAAATCTGATATGCTACATCATCAATCCGCTTCGATCCTTCAAGACTCCGACTCACTTTACGAAACTTGCCAATACAAAGTTCTTAACAATCTCCCCCTTTGGCAATTTTGTGAAAAAACTCACAAAACTCAAAAATACATAAAAGAAAACCGAAGTTCAATGTCATCACCAAAACAATAANCTTAATGAAAGAAATTTTAATCTTTCAGTTTCGACCCCGTTTGGTCACCGAAAGCTGTACCGAACTGTAATCTTTATCAGATAACTGTCGGATTTTATTTTCCACCTTCCGGGTGTCAGAATGGCATGAAACTTTAAATCTAGCCTCATAAAAATAATCCTAACGTATTCCCAAATTTTCGAAATTTTCTGACACCGTGCATTTTCTACTAAAATATCAGTCCGGTCTCACACAGAAAATTCTCAATCTTCTATTTTCACTCCGATTTCCGCACGAGTCAATCCTGATATATAATTTACTTGTCTAAGTCCAATAAAAATAGTATCTCACACTATTTTTATTTATATTCACTTTTAATAAAAAAAATCCGGTATGCTACACGCCGATGGTGCACTTTGGTTTCGAAACCGATGGTGTGTGCCGAAGGACGGAGATCTTCGTGAATTGATCCTACAAGAAGCACACCGATCTCCATATGCGGATCACCCGGGCGGCACCAAGATGTTTCAAGGACTAAAAATGCACTATTGGTGGCCGGGAATGAAAGGCGATATTGGACGCTTTGTGGGGAAGTGCCTAACATGCCAACAAGTAAAGGCCGAGCGTCGATTTCCAGCGGGAATGCTTCAAAGCCTACTAATCCCCGTTTGGAAATGGGAGGACATATCCATGGACTTCGTGGTCGGTCTGCCTCGCTCAACGGGCGGCCACGATGCAATTTGGGTAATAGTGGACCGATTGACGAAGTCGGCTCACTTCTTGCCGATCCACACCACGTGGTTGGGCGACAAGTTAGCTCAGGTATATCTTGACGAGATAGTGAGACTGCATGGGGTGCCGAAATCGATCGTGTCGGATCGTGACCCCCAGTTCACTTCACATTTTTGGAAGATATGTTACCAAGCGTTCGCCTACAACAATAGCTACCATGCGAGTGTGGAGATGGCACCATTCAAGGCTCTCTACGGGCGAAAATGTCGATCTCCTATACAATGGAGTGATGTAGGCGAGCGTGCGGAGTTCGGCCCGGATGTATTACGGGAGGCGGAGGAAAAAGTTCGCCTTGCTCGCAAGAGGTTGCTCACGGCGCAGTCGAGACAGTAGAGCTATGCAGATAGACGCCGTCGAGATATAGAATTCGTGGTAGGTGACCGCGTATTCTTGAAAGTTTCACCGATGCGGGGTGTGAAGCGGTTTGGAGTGCGGGGAAAACTAAGCCCCCGGTACATTGGGCCATATGAGATATTGGAGCGAGTCGGCACGGTGGCCTACCGACTTGCTTTGCCGCCGAAGCTTGCGGATGTACACAATGTGTTCCATGTCTCCAATCTCCGCAAGTATATTCACGACCCCGAGCATGCGATGCTATATGAACCGCCGGAACTTCAAGGAGACTTGAGCTATGAAGAGTTTCCGGTGGGTATTATTGCTCGAGAGGTGCGAAAGTTGAGAAACCGAGAAATCCCCTATGTGAAGGTTAGGTGGAGCAATCACGAGGATCACGAAGCCACCTAGGAACTCGAGGAATTGATGAGAAAGCACCATCCTCATCTATTTGAGGAGTGAGGTATGGGTTAAGTTAAAAGTTAAAAAATTTGTTCGTTTCGAGGACGAAACTCCTTTTAAGGATGGGTGGATGTGAGGAAGTGAATTATCGAAATACGAGAATTATACTTCATCCAGGATCGACTGACAGTCGAGAGAATACCCTTTGTGGGAGTTAAGAATGTCCAAAACACAAAAAGTGCTTTGGAGTTGAGTCCGCGAGAGCAAATAGGCAAAATCTGGACTCAGCAGATTTTTGCTCTCGGGGACCGATCCCTGGAGGGAAGGACCGGTCCCCGTAGCTGAGGGTCGTGGGGGAGGTCGATGCGACCGGTCCCTGGTTGAGGGGACCGGTCCCCGTGAGCGACACCCGCGAGGGAAAGCCTAAATTTGACTAAGTCCTGAAAACATGGCTCTTGGGAACCGGTCTCTCAGGAAGGACCGGTCTCCCAGGGACCGGTCTCCGAAGGAGAGACCGGTTCTCGAACGCGAAAAGTACCCAAACTGCAGGGAGAGCTCTCGGGGACCGGTCCCTTGTCGGGGAGACCGGTCCCTCTGGGCGAAAACTGCCCGGTGACAACTGCGTGAGAGATGAAAAGCTGAGGGGTCTAAATGCAAAATGGCCTTTAATAGAGTGGGTTGAGCCCTCTCTCTCCCTCACACTCTCTCATTTCACTCTCTCTCATTCTCTTTCACTCTCTCTCTTTCAGATACATATCTATCTATCTATCTGTTGTTGCTTGTGCCCACTTGGACCTAGTGGGAAGATCGGTAGAGTCGGCGGCCGAGCCCACTGGGAACTATGGAAGATAGTTCTCACCCCACTCTATTTTCAGTGGTAGGTACAGGGTTGCCGAGGGAAGACCACGGCAAGGGCATCGCGCCCGATCAGTGAGCCGTGGTAGAATAGTAGCTTTCCTTTTTGCATTAGTACACCTATGTATTGAGAGAGATCCATTGTAGCTGAGGATTTGGAGAGCTATGTATTTTGGATGAAAACAATGTATTCATTTAAAGAAAATGATGTAAATGTAAATGATGAAACTATTGCAATAGTTAGTAAAAGTACTCTCTTTGTTTCACATGCTTTATCTTGTGGATTACTTGCTCTTTGTATTATTGGCACTGTTTGTGCCCTTGTGAATGTGTATGTTTAGAATTTAATTTCCTGGGTGAATTCTTGTACACATTCCTGTTAGTGAGCCTTGGGCGGACAGGGGAGGTGCTGTCCGTTCGGCAGTCCGCCGCCGCGGCCGAATCGTGCCAAATTGGTAGTGGTTTCGGGGCGGGGCGTGACAGTTCCTAAAAGTTGAACAAGCTTGCTTTTGCTTGTTTTAGAGATCAAAACGGTGTATTGGGCAAATGACGTTGTTAGGGCACCAAAATTAGGGCTTTTGCCCTAGGTTGGTTTAAAGGCAAATTGAATTTATAGAAATCAAATTGGGGATATTTCTAACTCGTTTATGGACTCAGTTCACTGATCCGACGAGTCTACGTAATGATATTGGGCAAAAAGCCTAATTTGGCTTCGTTTTACCGCAAACGAGAGAATAGGCACCCAAAAATTACGAGATTTGAACCGTAGCACCTTTACAACCATACAAGGTGGGTGGTACCTTCCGAAATCATTGAATTTTCTTTTATGTCTAAAATGTCATATTTGAGCATATGTATGTATAGTATCTTCATGCATTGTAGGGTTGATTAAAATATATTATTTGTATGTTTGTAGTATAAAGATGCACATGAGAATGTAGAACAAAGTAGAAACCCTATGTATGCATGAATGGTGACAATGACCTAGATGAGGTAAAGAACAAAATGACATTATGACATATGGATTGTGTGGCATTAGTAAACACATAGAGTGGCATCAATGAGTTTTGAATGCTAGAGTTAAACACTTAGTGTGGCATTAATGAGAACAATGAATGCATGAAAATGAGTTAAAGAACACTTAGTGTGTGTGGCATCATGAAAGTTAAAGAATGCGTGTAAAGAGAGATAGTTGGCATTATGACATAACAACCTTATAGTTAGAGGTCATATTGGATTGAATTTGGAATACTTAAAGTTAAGGATTGATCATACTCACGTATAAGTCTTGGCTTGAGAGCGGTCGCACCCCCTCGAGCGATGAGCTCCGGAGTAGTCATCACTGGGTCGCAGCGAGTATCTCCCCAGAGGACGTTCCCGTTGGGTCGTAGCGAGTATCTCCCCGATAGTAGGGATTTGAGTTGGTAGGTTTGTTGAGGGCGAAACCTACGGGTTAGCCAAGAGATTGACCAATGGAATTGTGATCTTGCATTCATCATGAGCATTCTATTTGAGCATAGCATTGACTATATTATTCAGACATATTAGCTGCATTTGTTTAGTTGGTTACTATCTATCTATTCTTCTATTATGCCTGATTTAGACCTAGTGGAAAAGTCGGCGAGGTTGGCGGCTGAACCCAATGGGAACTTTGTTATAGTTCTCACCCCCTTTTTTTCCACAAAGTCGGGACCGAGTGAGCCAGCCGACGATCGCAGTAAAGGTATCGCGCCATAGTTAGAGACCACCCGAGTTGGTTTCACATTTTGGTTTAGTTGCATACCTTTTATATATCATCTTTTGTACTTGATGATTATAGTTGTATTAAAGATGTTTAAATGATGTTTGAATGTAAAAAGGTTTATTTTGGAAAACATATGATGTATAAAGAGAAGAAATGATGCAAAAGAATGTAATAGAATTCAAATGTTGAATGCATATATGTGGTTAAAGGTTAATCATATTACTTGTATACATGTTTAGTTAGTACTTTCACTTTGGCTATTGCTTGCCCTCGTGCAAGCCAATTATGTATGTTTCCGCATATGCAAATTTCTCTACTCGAAATATACTTGCGTTGAGCCTTGGCCGGACGGGGGAAGTGCTGTCCGTTCGGCGTCTGTTCGACGTGCCTGGGCCGGCCTGTAACATACCGAACTTCTGAAGTTATGAAGTTACGGAGTATGTTAGTTTGGAAAAGCCATTAGAATGATTCTGGTGAAGTTCGGGAGCATTCGGGTGTTTCGGTGTGCGTCGGGCGCGAAAACGAAACCCGAAATGCTACGAATGGACCTTGGCCGAAGTCCGGCAAGGCGTGAATGAAGAGATGGTTTAACGCACTCGAAAACATGTCTGGGGCATCTCGGTGCAATTTGAGGCGAATCGGAGACCACGGAGCAAAAACGAGGGAAAACGGACCAAAATTGGCGAAAAGACTGAAATTTTGGCTAAGTCTGGAAGTGCAGAATATTTGAACCTACGGGGTCCGGTCCCTCAAGCCAAGGACCGGTCCCCGAGCCCGAAAAATGCCCAGTTTGAGTGGCAAACTTGTAATATGTTGGTGGGGCTTTGCATAAGAAGGGGTTTGACTCCTTTCTTCTTCCTCCTCTCTTCACAGCCACCCCACTCCCACCTTTTAGTGAGAGAAACTCTCTCTCTCTCTTTCTCGAAGTGAAGCAAGAGGAGAAGAAGGTGGAGAAGGAGGCTTGGGAGTGGAATATCATCTTCTTCCTTTTCTTATCAAGCTTTGAGAGGAAAGCTTTTGAGGTAAGCTTCCAAGCTCTAATAGCAAGTAGCTAGGGTTTGGTTTATAAACTCTAGAAATGGTTTTAGTAGAATCCTAGGATGCTAATGAGATGATTATTGCATGAATCAAGGATTGATTTAGTGTATTCTTGCAATAGTGCATCTTAGGGCTCAAAAAGAAGGTTTTGCTATATATGGGGGTTTGATCTAAATTAACCCTACGTAAACCTAATTGCTAGGTTTTTTGACGCGCTTGTGGAGTTGGTTCGGCGATCCGTCGAGCCTGTGCAAAGATATTGAAGAAATGGACTGTTTGAGCTTCATTTCCGCCTGGAGAGCCGAGGCGACGTCCAAAAATCACAAAAACGGATCCTTAGCATCGCGGCATCAAGCTGTAGACCTATAATATCCGAGGCCGCGAATTGACGCACGGTTGTTGAACATTGCAAGGTCGGGCCGAACTAGACGATGTGTGCCGCGAGAGGCCGATTGCAAGTGACTACAAGCAATCGGAAGGCGATTTGAGGTAGGTTGTGCTCACCAAAACGACTAGGTCGCCTTCATGTCAAAGAGAAATGTGGTTTCTTATTGACACATATAATGGTAGCTAGTGGTAAAATATATGAATGCATGAGGTGAATGCTATGTAGGCTACGAAAGAATGCATGATGACATAATGTGAATAATGCTAGTGGAAAGCATATGATAAATGGCATATGCATGTTAACATTATAAGAACATGCTAGTTGGAATGCATAATGACATGTTGTAGACAATGCTAATTGGGACGTGCATGTTGGATTGTATGCTAGATGAAATGCATATTGATATAAGATAAAAATGCTAGATAATATGCATGTTGATGTATTGCAGATTATGCTTGATTCATATGAGTTGGACACGGGTCGATAACTCTAGGGTGATTAGAGAACTCGACAATGGAAAATAAAAATATGGAATACTCGATTTGGACAACTAGGATGTCAAATAGATCGAGTGGCATTGAACCTAGTGTTAATAAGCATAGGTTGGACATGAATGATATTGAACCTAGTGTTAGTAAACATAGGTTGGAATCATGAGTGGCATTAAACCTAGTGTTAGATAACATGGGTTTAGAATTGAACTTAGAGTCAAGCAAACCTAGGTTATGTGATAAGGGCATTGAACCTAGGGTCAATTGGACCTAGGATGGAAAGGACATTGGACCTAGATAGGTCGACACTATAGGGTTTAAGACCAACCCTTGAGCTATGTGGAAATAGATTCCGGAATCCCAGGACTTATGGAACACTAAGAGTGGTGTGGGGTGTGTGTGATGATTTCGTTGCCCGGGGCTTGAACCATGGCTGGGAGTGTGCGACGATTTCGCCGCCAGATGGTTAAGCCGGTTTGTGAATTATTCCGCCAGGTGACTTGAGCCAGTGCTGGGCGTGTGCGACGATTTCGCCGTCGGGTGGCTAAGTCATGGGGTGCGGTGGGCTGTTAGCAGCCAATGTATGGGCTATCTGCGGTGGATTGACTCAAGACCGAGTCGAGTGGCATAGTTGGCTAAGGTAAAAGTAACCTTAGGAAAGAATCGCCAATGAGTATAGTGTGACTAAGAACAAAGAATTAAGAACGGCTAATGTTAAAGAATAACTAATAATGTAAAGAATGATTAGCGATAAAGAATGACTAATAGTAAAGAATGGCTACGAGTAAAGAATGGCTAAGAACAAGGAGTAGAATCAATTAATCAACTTGCATGAGTTGCATGAATTGCATATTGCATATTGTGAGGTATGAACATGATGATGTTAGTTGCATAAATACATGATGATATATATATATATATATATATATATATATCTGTGGATGTTTTTGGACTAACATGTTGCAGTGCCTCCTTGGACCTGGTGGGTCGAGCTTTTCCCTTGGGTGGCCGTACTCACTGGGAACTATGGACAATAGTTCTCACCCCTGTGTTATTTTTTGTGGTACAGGTTCACACGCGAGCGGCGTGGCGGTGCGAGGAAAGGGCATAGCTCCGTAGATAGCGGCCCTATCCGGAGACCAGAGATAGCGATACCCCGAAGTGGTTTAGCTTAGGAATTAGAATGGAAAGAAACAAACTTGCATTAAGTGTTGTAATAACTAGATTGTAATTTGAAAGTTGAATGTAAAAAAAATGTAATATCCTAAGAAGCATGTGAGTTGAATGCTTGTAATAATATAGTATTTATGTTTTTGATGCTTCCGTATGCAATCTGTATGTTGAATACTGTTTCTAGTTGGAACCTCGTGTATTGTATTGATTGCGACGTCTAGCACGTACAAGGAAAACTCTGTCCATTCAGCGGTCTATCGGCGTGCCCGAATTCGACCAAATAGGCGGGTGTCGGGGTGTGACACGGCCAAAGGGATCAGTCCCAGGGTGTGACACATAAGGCCACGACTATGGAAAAAGTGCGATTCCCTAAAACACACATGAAATGATACTAGCGCATGGCCATTAAAGCGCTCACCCGCTTAGAACCTAAACGGCTGTACCATGTGTGTAGTTTATGAAAATCCAATTTACCGGCCTTTAAGGCATTGTTCACCATCGTGCCCTCGGATGTACATTGACAAGCACTATGTAAAGATTCAAACCCGAAAGGTACATTTGCCGAATGCATGGTATAAGAGATCCATCATTCTTTTGAATTGTTTTGAATTTCAGTTTATTTACTTTCTTTATTTCAAGTTTTAAATAATGTGGGAGAATGTTAAGTTTTAAATAATATGGGAGAATGTTAGATTTTATTGGATTTTTGGTGATTTAAAACTTATTAGGCCTCTTGGGCAGCCCAATACTTAATGGGCCTTTCTTGGGAACCCAACTAAGGTATCCATATATGAGGTTTTGTCCTACATTAGAAACTAAAGGTATGTTGTTGTTATTTATATATTGCTTGTTCTCAAGTTAGTTGCTTGGAAGAAAATGAGAGTTATACTCTTGACTAAACACACACATGCACACACAGTACTAACACAAGCCGAGCCGGGCCAGGCGGGCGGTGGCGCGTGCGGTCCATACACCTGGTTTATTTTATTTTTTTTTTATTTTTTTGATTTTATCTTTATCCTAATTCTAATCATAATCTATATACCGTATAATCTTACGATTATCTTATTCTACACGGAATTGACATTTTGAAACAAGATCCTTGCATTGGTTATATATATTGGAGGAGGTTGCATGAGTTCAACCTGAATCCGGGCATACATACCTCGCCTTTTCTGTTTTCTCGCCGTTGATCTTTTGTACCGATTTTTACCGAGCTTTCTCATATTTTGCTGGATCTAACGCTTGTTGGGCTCGTCTTGTACCAACTTGAAAGCATGTCGACAGGGTGGAATGTGGTCGTTGTATTGCTGGAAGTAATTATCGGGAAGCCTCGCACGTGGAGGGGCAATTTCGTTTTTAGGACAATGCTCTGCACGCCTCAATTCACAGGCCTTTTCTAATCATTTTCTTTACAGTATTTATTATTTAATTTCTTTCTCAAAATTTCTCTAAAAATGAAATTAAACTTTCGAATTGTTATTACAGAATATTTTAATAAAACCACTAATGTTATTATACTTGGTAGTCAGCATCATGCATGGTAGCAGGATAATACAACTTGTTAACATTAGTTCATTCATGTATATTACACTAGTAACCAGCATGTGAAGAGGAATAACAATAATGATGCTCATGTCATTGCATATAAACCTACACTACACAATTCACTATTTCCGTCGATATGTTTTGGCATTAGCTTCAATTTTTAAACGATCTATACCCAGGTTGTTGGGTAGGGAGTGATTGAGATACTGTAGGATTATTTTACGCTCAAATTGTGGGTTGAAAACTTATAGTATATCAGTTGGTAGACCGATTAGAGTTTTATTTTACTGTGAGTGATATGGCTTTTTTAGATTATTGTGTTACACTCTGGATTGTGCCGAAAGCACGTGGATAGTATGATTTATGATTTAGTTGATCATTTGCATTAACTATAATCTGAATGAGCCACATTTGAGCTCAAGAGAGATACGCAATGTACACTCGGTGAGTTTGCGCCCCTCGAGTACCGCTTCGGAGTCTGACTATAGAGTTGATGTTGCAGCAACCCTGGTGAACAACCTATGTATTAACGGACTAGCTGCAAAAGTGGTACCATGGCGATAGATTGACCGGACCCTCAAGTCGGTCAATAAGATTGGGTTTTGATTGTGAGGATCCGATAGTTAGTTGATGCACATACATACATTCAGCAGTTTTATCAAGAGCATCTGTAGTATAGAAGTATAGTGGTTGTAGAGTTTCATTCCAACTTATACCTATATCCTATTGTACAGTTGATCATCGTTTATTTTTACGGCTCTAGTAAATCTAGTGGGTAGGTTATTGTCATTGGTGATGGTACCTACTAAAGACTACTTTTATAGTAGTTCTCATGGACTCTATTATTGTATTGTTTTTTTAAATTTTTGTTAGAGTCGTCTATGCCGATTGCTGATTCTGACCGAGATACGAGGAGTGAGTTAGTTAGCATCTCCTTCCTTGTCGACCGTATTAGTGGAGAACTTGATAGAGACTCATTTTTTAGGGAGCATATTGTACATATTGGGACTGGCAATACCAGCTTTACTTTATTTTATTTACAGTTTTGGGAGATGTCGATGTACTTATGGTTGTGATGTATGTGTAGTATAGCTTCATTTTTATTAGTTACTTTATTTGAGCTCTGATATCTATTAGTTGTAACCTTTAGGACTGCTTGTCTAGGTTTTTTATGCTTTTTGTGCATAGGGCTTTTCTGCCGTAACTTAGGATGTGACAATTTGCTCGTGAATGAAGTATATTTTTGGTAAAATTTAAAAAGCCCTCCTGTGGTTTCACACTTTTTCATTTAGTACCCTGTAGTTTAAAGTGTATCAAGTTAGTACCCTGTGGTTTCACACTTTCTCACTTTATTACCCTGTGGTTTAAAGTGTATCAAGTTAGTACTTTGTGATTTTATTTTTGTATCAAGTTAGTACCCTGTGGTTTTATTTTTCTCTTAATGAAATATTAAACAACAGGGTACTAAAGTGAGAAAGTGCAAAACCACAAGGTACTAACTTGATACACTTTAAAATACAGGATACTAAAGTGAGAAAGAGTGAAACCACAGGGGGGTTTTTAAAGTTTTTCCTATATTTTTTTACAATCGATCACATATGAAAAATAATCTTAAATGGAATTACATTAATTAGAAATTTAACTAATGAGTTAATAAACGCTATTAGGCCAAAGTCCACAAGCTTATGCCTAGGATTGATTGGTAGAGTAAAGGTATCACAGCCGGTGACTTAGGGCCCGTTTGGACTAAATTCTCAAAAGTGATTTCTACATAATTAATTTTAGTTTGAAAAATTTATCTTGGTTAAAAATTGTAGAATGCTTGACAGAATTTTGATGGAAAGAAATTTTTTTGAAATGATTTTGTAAGTTGTTTAGCAAAATTTTTTTGGATCCTAGGATATAATAATTTATTTTTACTAAAATTTATTTCTAAACATTTCAAATTTAAATTTAAATTTCAATTGAAATTTTAAATTTCAAATTTGCACAAAAATGTGAATTTTAATATTATAAGTTAAAATATAAATTTAAAATACAAATTTAAAATTTAAAATTTAAATGTTAAATTTATAAATCTAAATTTAAAATTTTAATTGTGAATATAAAATCTAAATTTAAAATTTAACATATGGAAATTTGAAATTTAAAGTTAAAAATTTAAAACTAAAAATTTAAAATTTAAATTAAAAGTTAAATTTAAATTTAAAAATTTAAATTAAATTTTATTCTAAAATTTCAAAATTTAAATTTTATCTCAAATTTAAAATTTAAAATTTAAAATTTAAAATACAAGATTTTAAATTTTAAATTTAAATTTAATATCTAATTTTTAAATTTATATTTTGAATTTAGAAATTTAAAATTTAGAATTTTGAAATTTAAAAATTCAAATATAAATTTAAAATGTAACATTAAAATTTGAATTTAAATTTAAAAATTTAAATGAAAAACCAAAATAAAAATTTAATGTTTGAGTTGAATATCAGAATCAGATTTTAAGAAACATGTTTTAATTGCATTTGATTTCGGGTATCGAAAATTAGAAAACTAATTTTAAAAATCAGAATCAAATTTTGAAAACGAGTTTGTCAAACGCTCCATTGAGCAAAAAATTATTTTGGGATCCAAAATCACTTTTTAGAAGTTTTGACCATTTAGTTTGGAGTAAGTGGAAGAATGGTACTCTAGTTCCATCACTTCCAACGTTTGTTTTGGTACAAGTCCAAAAAAAAAAAAAAAACTCAAGTTACGGTAGAGCTCCACTTTACCTACTCTCTACTTCTCCCTCTGGAGTGCTAAACTCAAGTTCTACCACACTCAACCCTCTCTAAAAAAATTAATTAAATATTAAAATCTAAAATCTACTTTACAATGGGTTAGAATTACCTCTTTACAATGGTTAGGCTTACCTTTAAATAATAATAGAGAATTTAACAATTTAATATGTTGGATTTGTAGAGATAAGTTTATCACTGTTGATAGCCAAATTTCCTGGTGCCTTGACCCTCCTCGAGAAGTATGTCGGGGTGGAAATTGGCTGCTGAAGTGACCCTCGAAATTTGCGCCCATGACGGATCAAGCGATTTGACCGATGAGGGATCAAATCGGTCGGGTCCAAAAAACCTCCTTAGTAAATTCACTCCGGCAAGATGAGCCGAATGAACAGGTGGGGCCTATATTTCGGCTTAGAGATGAGCCGAATAGCTAGGACAAAACGAGATCTGGTCGGCCTGAGGAGCCGAAAAAGACTTTCTATTAATAGGAAGGGAGTGATGCCCGGAGGGCAGACAGACTCCAAGGTGTACAAGGGAGTGATGCCCCGAGGGCAGACAGACTCCAAGGTGTTTACAATGAAGTGATGCCCGGAGGGCAGACAGACTCCAGGGAAGCTAAGTTACAAAACTACTCCTAGGCAGAAACGAAAAAATGCAGGGAAAATAAAGGTGGTCTTTTGTGCGCAGGGGCGGAGACCCCTTTTCAGGGTACTACAGGCTTATTTATATATTTTCCCCTTGTGTTTAGTTATTGCACGATCGGCCATCTTCTCCGGATTTGAAGGACCACGTTCGGCCGATTGGAACTGCTGTTGGGAACCGCCCATAACCACTTGCGGTTATCCCGTTTTTCGAACAGACGCGGCTCATATCTCCTGGCGCATTTTCCGTGCTCCCGATCCAGAGCTTCGAATCCTGAATATGTAT
>NW_017893386.1:0-89602 GCF_001540865.1 Ananas comosus
TTTAAATCCCACACTTTATCTACCCCATTGGCCTACAGCAAAGAAAATAGATATTGCAGATCAAAGCTTAAGAGGTAATATAAGGTTTCCTGTAATTTAGCTAGTGTTTTTTTCGCCCAAATTAGTTAGGTAAAAAGAAAAATTAACACAAGTTTTCTGATTAAGCAAATAATACTTTTAACAAAATTACTAACTTACAGCCAACTCTTCCCACAGGCTTTTGGGTTTCTCTTGTGAATTTATGTCCGCTTCCCAGTTCTGAAATTCTGCTTGTAGATCTCGAAAGAAGTCCGCTGAAACATCAAACATTTTATTGCTTCAATACATTAAAAAAAAAAAAAAAGGAGCCTCGCGGACTTAAGATTATGGAGAAAAAAGCTGTTGGCCTTATAGTTTCCCTCAGGAGAGCCAATGCTACCTATTGATATCTGAATATCCCTCAAAAAATTACCTGCAGAATAAATGGGTTATATAAGGACTTTAAAAGGTGCTTCGTGAATGATTTATCCGACAAATTAGATTAGTTAGTAATTAAACTTTCATTGCTTGATGACAAAATCACAGAAAAGGTTGAAGTAGTCACCTACTATATAAACTATCATATAATAACATCATTACTTTCTCTATGTTCGAATACATTCCTGCAGATTCTGAATTTTCATACGCGGCCTTCAAATACTCACAGAAAAAGCCTCTCTATGAAAAATATTTTGAAATAACATGCGTTGGATGACTCTCTAAGTTAAGATAACGAGTTTTGTCATAAAAAATATGCGGAACACCAACTTGTGCAAATGGGGATAGGTAAATCAATACTTTTGTAGAGATAAATAAGTAAACCGCTTTTTTAACTTCAAATATAAAATTTCAGAAAGGCAAGATCTGTACCAAGTCCGTAGAATTCCTCCTCCAGCACACTTGATTTGTTCTTTTCAGCGTTTCTTGAAAAATCCGCGCCATTATTTGCGAACTTGGATCGTGATCCCGAATTTGTTAGAGTATTATATGCGTGCTTGATTCGCATGAATTTTTCTTGAGCATTTGGCTATGGAAAAACGAACAGAAGCAATGAACAAAAGCAAACAAGTATAACAACCAAGAGAACATCTTTTTAGTAACGTATTATCTCCATAAGATCGAAAGTAAAAGAATAAAAATAAAAATAGAGAACCCAATTAAATGCAAAACTGTAGACTTGTAAAAGTAGTGCAACTGTAGTAGAGTAAGGATGTGTTACATCTTAGTTGTGTTTATAAAATTATGCCCAAAACTTGATGTGTTACATCCTTTTTTTATTAACGTATTGTCTCTTTTTGGCTTTCCTCTATAATAAATACTTCATGGGAAATATTTCTCTGCCTTAAAAAGAGTAATTTTGCACTGTAGTCCAGGTAAAGGGATAGTGTTACACTCTTGATTGTTTATAAAATTATGCCCCAAAGTACTGTGGAATGCATAAATTTCACAAATTCTAAGGGCACCAATCAAAACTAGGCCCTCGATCCAAGTAAATACAGCATTCAAACCTGCAAATGCCTCATCCCAACAATGAATAAACAAGCATTCAAACTGCAGGAGGGCGTTGCATCTATTATGGGCTTAAAAAAAAAAACTAGAGGTTTACCTCCTTGTTGACAATCAGGAGGTATTTGAGGGCGAATTTCGATAAGCGCTCTATCTCTTGCTGAGACTCGCTGAGGGGACACACCCAACCCTCGTACGGAGTCTCCGGACGCGCCGCGGGTCTGACCGCGCGCTGCGAGCGGCGCCGCCCCTCCTGTCCGTCCGGCCGGCACTCTCTCACCGTCGTCACCGCCTCGCGCCCCACCACGCTAGTGTTCCCCGGCGCGAGAAGACAAGGGGGCGGCCGAGGAATCTGGGGAGGTAGGCGGGGACAGAAGGAGGCCGGGCGCGCGAGGCGGTAGTAGTAGGGTTAGGGTAAGGAGGGGAGTGGTGGTGGCGGTGGTGGTGGGGATGGGGAACGGAGAGGAAGGAGGGGGAGGCGCCATTCATATCGTTCGTTATAATTCGGAGCGGCTCATCCTCGCAATGGATGAGCCACGCGAGCGAGTGAAATGTGGTTGTTATGTGGTGTAGTACTGTAGTGTGCTCTAGAAGCAACATTTTGCTCTATCTTATATGACCAAATTATCTTGTCCTTCGATGACACAGAGCGTGGAGCGCATAAAAGCGTAGCATCTATGATAAGTTTCTTTTTCACTAGTTTCTCATCAGGAGAAACTCTAGAAACTCTTCCCTGTAATAATCCAACAATCAAACATACACATCCCTAAATAAAATTTAACAGAACAAAAAAAAATCTGTACTTATCAAATTTGAAGTACCAAACTTTTAAAGGATCGAACTCCGGCGCGACAACAGAGTGTTTAACATCACGACATCCATTTCAAAATGGAACACCCAACAGCCGGCTGCAGTAGCTTATGACTAGACTCCAAACAATTTGACGAAAAAAAAAAAAAAGGCTGAAATTTTGTCATCCATCAGCAGATCACCTGCTTGCTGAAATTATACCTAAGCATTCGTATGTAAAAAAAATTAGCTGTTTCACGGATTTTCTAAAAAGGTAAGGTGAAGGATCTTACCTATAGTTAGAAATTGCCGAATAAGAAATTTAGTCACAATATTTGCTACTCGAAGATGCTTTCGTAGACCAAAAACTCATTTTTAACTTCCCCCGACCACTCTTATTTGAGAAGGGTAGGGAGAGCTCGAGAAACTTCAAACAGGGCACAACACAGTTCAAAGTACAATATTAGTAAAAAGTGGAACTGCACCTAACTACCATATTTATCCATATAGATACAACTGATTTGCCTCACAGCAATCTCCTTTTCTCCCACTGATGGATATAGTTCTAGGAGCCAGAGTTCCCACCATTATTAGCAGGGCCAAGAAGTAATGGCTTCTGCTGCTTCTCATCTGTGGAGCTCGAAGCTGCTGCCAATGCGCGCATTGCCGGTTCGAAAAGCTTCCCCGCAACATCCGGTGGGGGTTGGGAAGCGTCTTCTCCAGGAAGAACGAGAAGGCCCTTCGCTCGAAGAGAAGACGGCTCATTATAGCATGCATTCCAAAGGGAGTCAACAAGCTGCCTCTCCTCGCGGGCTGCTTCTAGGTCATCGCGGGCCATCTCACCGATCCCCGCAATACGGCCCTCGAGGACCTGTCTCAGCTTCTCTTCATCAGCTTCAGGAAATGTGCTTTCGCTACCACCTGATTTTGCATCCCTAGCCAGCTCCAGAAGCCCCCTCAAGGAGGCTTCTCGGACAGCCGGATCATCACTCGATGCGAGGTGTATCATAAGTCGGGGAAACCCTAGTTCAGTGATGAGTTTGTGGTCTGAACTGTTCTCGCGTAGAAGGTATTGGATCAGATTGAGAGCCTTCCTGATATATAAATTAACATGGTTTTTAGCACAAGTGCAAAGATAAAAAGTCGAAAATGGGAAAGGCTACTTCAGAATAAACCCAAATTATTGTTGATGGATCGGCCATGCACTAAACCACTCGTAAGATGTCACACATATAAAACAAACTCTACCACAATATTCTAGGGTACATTCTGATGCACACGTAGAATTTCTTGTATAAGAAAGTATGAAGCTTCATTAGTGCTAACTACAAGATTGTTGGTCTTCGTCATTTATCTTAATCATTTTGGTTCCAAGGTTTTCTACGCTGTTTGTTGTTGCATAAAATGTGAACCTTTAATCCACTGCAATGTCTTATTTTCCCAATATTTAAAAGGGTTCGACTTCTTTTTCATTATAATCCTAGCTGCACAACAAATTAATGGCGATATATAATAAACTTGGGAGGTAATCAATTGATTGAGCTATGCAACCTAGCAAGAAGGACAACATGAAACAAAACTTAAAAGTTCAGCGATTCCAAGGGCTAAAGCAAACATTAGCTACAAACAACGCAAGTTAGCCATCTATTGTATCATCATATTAGTAGACTGATACATACAATAAAAACATAGTAGAGAAGTGACAAAAGCTGTTGGACCGGTCATCATATTACTTCACTTGGCCAAGCCAAAGGTTATGCAGTAGTGTTGTTTGACTAGAGCTGTTTGAAAAAGCACATATAGATTTTATATTTAAATCCCCATCCCGAGAGCTATAGAGTAGGATCAAAAGCTTCAAGTTGGAGCTTTTGTTTTCGCAGCCCAGAAAATCACTTTAGCTTCTTACTATAGGAAAAAGTTCAAGCTTTTTGTTTGCCAAGAGAAGAGCCTAGCATAATGCATTTTGAGTAGAGAAGCTATTCCAAAATCTAGGATATAATTCGGCTTCCAAAGTGGAAGAGAGAAAGACGTACCTTTGAAATCTAACATCTTCTGAACCGAGCGCGTCCTTTAATGCTGCATAACCATTTGCCAAGCGAAAAGCAGCAATTCCCGGCTTGTTACCTCGAATCAATGCTGAATATTGCAAGAGAAAATTCGATTTCAATAAATATTTCAAAAATCTAATGAAGTAAAGATAGTCCACAATACACACTAAATAGTGAATGACAAATAGCTGCCTGCACTAGTTGCACGAAATCAGCTGTGCACCACCTTGTGATCCTCCCCCTATTCGGTCTCAAACTTCCATTCCACCATCCAAAAGAAAATAATTTCAAGTCAGAAAAGGTTGCAATCCACTGAACAGTGGGGATTAAAATATGAGACAGGACGGAGGCCAGATAGTCATTGAGCTGTTCATGACAGATATGGTGAACCGAGTGCAAGTAACCAAGCGCAAGCAATAACTTTCTTTCACCTACTGAATATTTTAATAATATAAGGATAGTTACTTACATGATATTGCCCCAAGGGCTTTTGTCCTCACAGTTACATCAGGGTCTGAGGCAAAATTTGCCATCAGTGGTTCGAACCCGTTAGCTTCCATCACAAGCTGTTGACTCTTTGGGTTGTTCTGAACAATCGTAGTCACAACTTCTGCTGCCTTCGACCGGATTCTATCATGAGAGTTTTTCAAGTAACCGAGAAGAGGAACTAAACCACCAATTGAGTGTAAATCTGTTGAATTACAAGTTACAATTTTGGTGAAGGATGTATTATAGCCTCAAAGGACTAAATTTCGAATTGAACCTCAATTTAGAACATAACAACCGACAATAACCAAGTAACAGAAGAATGTAAGTCAACTCACCATTAGCCATGTCAATGGATTCCACATGCTCTTGTAGCTCATCCAACATATCTGCGGAGTACCCAAAAAACATAGATAAAAAAAAACGACAGGAAAAAAAGGTACAACAGGAAGCTTATGTTGCATAAGCGCATAACAATGTAATACTCCAAAGAAAGCTGCACATCTATATCTTGTATATCCTCAAAGTCCAACATAATTAAACTATCATATCTTGTACGCAAGTATTCCCATGGTGCTCAAAAACATGCTCTCTCCTAAAATGCAAGCACAGACAGCTTGTGGCCTGGAGTTAAAAATCAGATGAAGATACTAATGTCTTGTTCAGTTACATTTAACTCATATTTAATCTAATTAAAGAGGCAAGAAACAGAAGATTGTTTGCAATCTATGCAGATATAGGATTTGAAATGTGAGTGCGAGTACTATGTACATCACTATGGACAATCCAACTATGTTGAAAAAATATGAAGAAAAACACAAGAGAAGTCTACCAAAGAAAAGAAGAAAGTAAGAGACGACATTCAGCCACTTGGAGCAATTGGAAGAAAACTAATCTAATTAATACAGCTGCTCTATTTAGTATCTGTCAGCCTAAAAACAATATCTCCAATATCCTACAACTCTAAAAGCAACCTGCTTCAACCCAATTGTTCGAATGACAGGGGCAAAGTTCAATAACAAGAATTAAATGGTCAAACTCTACGGAAAGAAAAGGTTACCTTCAATATTTTCTGGAGTAACACCCTGCGCCTGAAGAACATCCTCAGGAGTCTTCATGACAAGTGTGATCTCCTTCATCCTCTTCACGACATCCACTGTCTGCGCCTGCATCGCTTCCATAAACCACTTCCTTTCCTCCTCACTAAAAAAGCAAATGAGTAAAAGAAATTAATAAAAAGGTAAAGTACAATGCTTGACTTGCAATTCAATTTCATCCTCATAGTTACAATTATAGCAATATCATCTAATGCATTATTAGGCTTCACTAACATAAACTTCGCGAACAAAACCAAGATCAAAATTCTAATTTTAATCAAACTTGAGTGACTAACTTTGTAATCAATCCCCCAAAAGTCCGTTATTAATTCATTCTATCAGCAATTCATCGCAAACAACACCAAAATCCAAACTTCTCCTATGCCTTCAAACAACATGGATCCAAAACTTCTCTAACATCAAAACCCCTAGGGCAAAAAGAAAAATCTAATAGGAGTACCAATTCTAAGCCGCATTGAACCCCATGGAGAGCACACGAAGAGGTAAAGAGATTAAGATCTAAAATATAACCAAAAATAAAAGGACTTCAACAGGAAAAGAATTCAGTGAAGTACCTGAGATTGCGCGAGGGCTTGGTTCCATCAGAGTGAGCGAGGCTCCACTTGAGCAAACCCTCCCAATCCAATCCGTCGTTCGCCATTGGCTTCTACACGCTAAGAAGAGGGGATCGAACGATATACGAATCAATGGAGGAGCACTGCGAAACCCTAATTGCGATTTCGAAGGAAACAGAGAATCGCGCGGTAAAATAAACTAATGAAGCAGTGGGGATTAGGGTTCTCTAGATAATCGGAGAGACCGAGAGAGATCGAGCGGGTTCGAGATAGCTCTTTCCGTTGATTACGTCTGATGAAGATCGGACGGATCAGGCCGCGCCAGATCGGATCAACGCCGTCGCTTTCCAAAGAATGCAGTAAGCGAGAGAGAGAATAACGGCGAGAGTTATCGGCCCTGTGATGGGGATCAAACGGTTGGTAATCCATCAGCTGTATACAAATTCCCTGAATGACGTGCGGTTGATCCTGTCCGTCCATCTCTTCAAATTGAAGTCGGCGAACTGAAGTATCTCGTCACCGACTTTGGACACGGTTTGCAACAGAGAGTGCTTCGCAGCCGACTTCGTTTGAAACCGAGTTGGTTCCGCATGGCCTCGATATGCAACCTACTGAATTCATAGCAGTAACTTTTTAAATTAGCAAATTCAAAAGCCCTACATTGGAGCTCATACTTAGAAAGCTTAATCATTTCTGCTTCTTGCTGCAGCAAAATTTGAAGCTGATCTGTTTGCTAAAACTAAAATGCACAAACGAAGAAAACATAGTCGAACTGAAAAAGTTTCCGACTGAAGAAGTACTGAGACTAGGTTTGAAATATCAAATACATTTGATCCAAATCTGAACAACTGCAGCATGGTAGAAACAAACTGAAACTGGAGAAATAACTGGATCAATTAGCACGAAAATACAGTACTATTCAGTCGCTCATATTTTCATAGTTCTTACCATCACTTTACAGCCTTAAGACGCCTTAGTTTGCATAATTTGCTACAAATTAAGAACCACATTATGTACAAGTTTAAACAAGCTTATTTCCAAATAGCTTTTACCAGCCGTAATCAAGGGAGAAGCCTTCGTCAGCTGTACACTTCCACTTTGATGCCATCTAAGAAGCATTTGACGCCCCACGTCTCCTTTCTGCAAATCATACATCGAAATAGGAATCATATGTACGATTTTCCATCTAGTTCTTTACTGAGAAATATAGACCAAGGGCCTACTCCACCCACTTTATGTGGAAGTGTTGTTCGAGTATAACTGCTTAAAAAAGTTGTAACATCTTTTTCATTGAAAACTTCAACAATAGATTATTATTATAACAGAAGCAGATGATTCCAAACTCTTTTTTCTTTGGATGCTCAATAGCTCATCAGCTTTCTGCTACAGTTTGTGTTTTCCGAACGCCCAGTTGCTATTCTTCATAGTAAAGAAGTTGCTCTAAAAGCCAGGTTGTGTGAAGTTACAATTTTTTTCCAAAAACTTACGCTAATAAAGAATAGCGTTTTAATCATTTACAGTCAACATTGCCCCTCCATCTGACTAGATGTTGACTACCAGCGAACCACATGATAAAGGAGAGAAAATTACATGAAACAAGGAGCCTCGAAAGATCCGAGCTAAGGATATACTGCTTTGACACCATATGATATAACAAATTTCTTTTTTTTCTGGAAGCATATCCCAGTAGTCTGGTGTTTTAATCATGGGGAAATTGCATACAGGCCAAAGACGCCTGTGGTGGCCCGCTCTAAAGCAGTTTTATATTTTAAGTACCATTGAAACAAATTTTGGAATATAACAGTAGCTTTTCCTTTCCTTGCTTAGAAGATGATGGCTAAATTACCAAATATGAAGAACATATAGATGACAAGTACAGCTTACCCCCAGTTGCGATGAGTTCCTCTACACGGGAGACTATATGCTTTCCATAAGTAAGTTCCTTAAGTGCATTTAAGTGGGCTTTTATTCGTGAGAGGATCAGCTCGCGTTGCTGATCATTGCACGTCTCTAAAACTTTCTGCACAACATAGTTACCAAACTGGTCCGTCATCATTTCCTGCGAACGACATTAACAAAAGTATGAGTTCAATTAAAATGCTCTATAGTTTTACATAATAATCTATTTATTGTGAACATACACTAGATTCATATTTTCAAAATCAATGGAGAAGTTCTCATCAAATCGCAATCAAGCTATTTTTCAGCTTTCTGAAACAATAACTCAGACTTCTTAATGCGTTTGCACTTTCTCATTTGTCTAAAATTAATAAGTAGTACGAGCTTCAGATGTAGGAAACTGATACAGAGAGAACAGAATATAGGATTCATCAGTATGAAGGTATAGTTCTGCAGTATTTCAGTTAGCCTGGAAAAATTAATTACACCCAAATGCAAAAAGCACATGAGTAATAAAGGACATGCAGGACTCTTGGGTTCATATGAGTTTTAATTGAATATAACATTCTATGTTGTGTCTAAGAACTCTCAAAAAATTCAATCACACCAAGAACTTTCTCTAAGGTATCATATGCTTTCTGTAAATATACCAACAGATTATATTTCAGTGAAAATTTCAACATGCTTATTTAGAAGGCATCTTGTCATAGAACTACAATTAAGCAGCAATTTTAACGCTCTATTACCAATTTCAACTGCATATATTAGATAACTAAAAATAGGCACACATTGTTGTAAATATGTTGCAGTCATCTTAGTTAATTTTTGATACATGTACAGCATAAATCTAAGAAAAAACAGCAAAGACATATTAGTCAAAAAAATTTGGGATCAGAACTTTTATGTCTATAAAAGCATTTCTCAGGGATACATTACCTCAACAGTAAATAAAGTCAAATAAAAGGTAATCATAGTCATCTTGTCAATAATCTGCTCCAGGCCACTTACACTCTTACTAGCCACTGAGGGCGCATATATAACAATATAATGATAGTAGTGTTAGAAAATGTGTCTAAAGATGAAAGCACCGACCTTAAGAGGCTCATTCGCATCAGTGGTGCCTAGAATCACATTTATCAGAATTTGGCGGTCCTCAGGCCCACTACAAAGTAAGCATTTCTCGATGACATTTGAAGCGAACTTCTCTTTGCTCATCTCAACTATCTGCCCAGCTAATTTCCTGATGATGAAAGATTGCACGTCTCGATTTCCATTCTCCAAAACATACTGTGAAAAAATATATATTAGAATCTGAATATGTACAAAGTTCTGTCATGTATATCGTAACAACCTCGCAGAACATTTTGGCTAAGAACTAAAAAGGATAACAACAAATTAGGCCCAGAAGTTTGACCCAATTTCAATTTCATCCTCATGGTTTCATTTAATTTAATCCCTGTTAAGTTTGTTCTGGATTTCAATTTTATCCTTAGGCTCCGTTTGGTTCGGGGTTAAGTAAGAACTAGTTATTCCAGAAATAGGGTTAAGTTCAGGGTTAAGGTGGGGTTAGAGTAATTTTATGTTTGCTTGAGAATTGAATTTAGTCCAGGTATAGATAAAATAGTGTTTGGTTGGAGTAGGTGGGATAAGAAGAATAGTGGGTCTATATAGTAAATAAAAATAAATTTGCCACATTTTATATTAGAAATTTAAATTTAACATTAAATTTTAAATAACTTAAAAAAATAAATTAAAATTTAAAATAAAATTTAAAATTTTATTTTTTAAATCTCAATTTAAAATTTCAAATGTTACATATACAATGCAATTAAAATTTAAAAAGAATTAAAATATATTAAAACTTTAAAATTTAAAATTTAAAATTCAAATCAAATTCAACAATAAAATTATATTAAATCTCAAATAAAAAATAAAATTACAAATATAAATATCAATAAAATTAAATAATTATAAAAATAATAATTCTTAAAAATAAATTAAAAAATTTTAAAAATAATATATTTTAAATAAATATATATTTTTTAAAATTTTAAATTTAAAAATAAAATTTATATTTCATAAAAAATTCAAACATAGGTGGATTAAGTTAATCACCCCTAATTCCTCGTGGGACGGGGTGGGACCCCCCAAATTGGGTGTTTGGGAATAACTTCGGGGTTAAGGGGTTATTCCTCTCCTTAATCCCGAACTGAACCAAACGGTGGCTTATAATTTCATTTCTAATATTTGGTCCCTAAATAAATATTTAAGCCTGATATCTGTATCATCCCCAAACCCAAAGTTTCAATTTGAATAAAGCAAAAGCCTAATGATGGCAATATGCAACCTTTTTTAGAAATTCACCAAAATTATTATGTAGGACAAACTTGAGGACGAAATTGTTGCAATTGAAACTAATGAAAATGAAATTGAATCGAAGGTCAAACTTTACGGAGCATATTTTTAATTAGCAACAGCTAAAGTACGACTGCATTAGCTCCAAAAAAATAAGATCGTATAATAAGAGAACTTATTATCGGCCTCTAAGGACTAGCTGGAGCTTCTGTATAGTGCTATTTGCATTGAGCTTTTCTATCAAGGACTAACAGATTTTTCACTTAGATATACTCCAACAGCTTCTCATGATGGCAAAAGCAAAAGCTACAGATTTTTGGCATTATTTTTGAGGGTTTGAAATTTTGAATTATGAAAGTTCTAAGCACATTCAATCTATATCATTCAATGTGCTTTATTCTGACACAAGGAAAAGCGTTGAATTAAAGTGGTCATGAAATGAAATTGTAAATAGCTGACAAAAAGATTAGTATAGGTGAATCACAAGTAGTCCTATATTCATAAGAAACCAAAGAAAAAAAAAGAAAACTCTTACACACCTGAACAACATAATTTCCATACTGGTGGTTCGCCAATAGACAAACAGACTTCAAAATTTCTCTCATCAAGATTTGCTGAGTTTTAAGATCATCACAGTATTCCAGTATTTTCTGAATCAACAAAAGTACGATGTCGACCTCCATGAGAAAAAATATTGGGACATTTGCTTCTACTCCAATAAAAGTTATCTCATCCCTGCAAAATCTGAAATGTCGGTATGCCTTATAAAACAAACCTTTATTACTCTTCGAAACGTTATTAGTACTAAAAAATGTTTATTACTGCAAAAACAGATTTCCCCCAATTTAAGGGTATTTTTATAAGAAACTGCATACTTGAGGAACATATATGAAAATTCAGATTTTACAGGGATACTTGCATAAATGGATAATTTGCAGGTTTGTACTAGTAAAAGCCCCAAAAATATTTGTGCTTAAAAAATATCCTAACATGGAGCATAAATGGCAGGGAAAAGGGTGAAGGACCTTAATGACATGGCATCCATATTGATCAATGCACATCGGAACAACTTTATCGTAGAAACATGAGATAATAAACTGAATCATATGATGTGGCAAGCACTCAACACATTTCTGAACGACATGGCTTCCATTTTGGTCATTTACACATTCCATGACATGGCCATCGAGTTCCATAGCCAATTTTAATTTCACTTCCAGATCGACAACATCAAGTGCCTGTTGCAGTATTTACTCAGTGTATGGTGATTTGCATCAAAATATTCCAATCCACCAAATATATGATTATGCGAGTAGAACTAAGAGAAAACTATACAAACGTTATTAGCAGAAGATATGTATATATACTAGATTCTTCTAAGGTATCTCGATGTAATAATGGGATAGAAAAATGCAAGAGGCCTGAGGCCCATGAATTAGTAAGTGCTAAACTGAAGAAAACCCCATAGAATATCATAGTTTTCACTTTGCCCTTGGAATGTTGCAACCCATTACCACCCACAAGTGTTCCAATAAGTGATACTATCAGTTTGCTGTAAGTAAATGGAAAAATAGAAAAATGTAGGTTCTAGAATTTCAGGGATCCAATGGAGTATCGCGATATTTATGGAGGTTTTCTGCAATTTCTTCATTGCAAGATATCATTCTGTGCTTTAACAGCAAATAGATGATATTGTGCTTTTTGATGCATCTAAATTTTGTATAGTTCAAAGATCAGATGCAGAATTACCGTCTGAACCACTCGGCAGCCATATGTGTTGAAGCTGAGACGCAACACATTTCCATGTATAAGGCTAGTTAACTCCTTTATTTGAGCTGGATTTCCATAGTCAAAGAACTGATGCAAGGAAACAAAGAGAAAACATAATCTGGTAGTTCATGCTAAACACATGCGCACATAGAGAGAGAGGCCAAACCTTCTGGACCACATAATTTCCAAATGCATCATTCATCAGAGAGAAAGCATGAGGCAAGACTTCTTCAAATACACAATCTCTTTCTTCAGCACTTGCTGTGTCGAGCTTCTGCTGAATAAAACGGCTGCCTAGCTGGTCAACACTGCACGTTAAAACACAATATTAGTAAGAATGTAAACGGCATAAAATAAGAAAGTTTATAAATGCCTCCGGTGTACTGATCTTGGTTTTATACCACAAATAGCAAAAATAACAGCATTAAAAGGAAAGTACTTCAGACTCGCAATTTTCATGTACCTGAACACAACAATATGACCGAAAATATCAGAGAGATGAAATATTCTGTTTCTGTTGTTCTTGAATTCCTCTAGAAGTGGTGGAACATACTCTGGGTTTTTTGAAAGTGGCCTCTCATACTGCTTTTGCAGTCCCTTGGCCCCAACTACTTTGCAAGAAGTGCTTCCCCGAGAAGCAATTTGGAGTGAAGGATTACTACAACATGCTTCAGCTTGTGCTATGCAGTCGACTGCCTTCAAGTACAATATCAAAAGTGGGTCGGCTTTGGATTGATACCGGAGCCGATTAAGATATTCTAGTTCTCTTGCATTTAAGGTTGGTGGAGTAAAAATGCCTTCGAACATACGGAAACTAAAAGATGCAATAGAAGTTGGAACAGCTGCATCGTCATACAAAACAGACAAATTTCGGGGACCATTACGGAAAGATTGTCTTAGATCTCCTGAATCTTTTGAGTCAAAGTTCTCCAATAAAGAATGTTTCTTGGTATGGTTTTGCCCATCTTTTGAGTCACAAACAAAATTGTGATCATCATTTATTTTTCCTTGAAGCTTTACTTGGGGAATTTTCTTACCATTTAATACACCAAAAGTCGACAAGTTAATGCCAGATAAAGAAGCTAAAAATTCATCAGATTTAGCATTACTTGAGGAGGCATTTTTTCCTTGAAGCTTCAGTTGAGGAATTTTCTCACCATGTAATACACCGGAAGCCGATGAGTTAATGCCAGATAAGGAAGCTAAAAACTCATCAGATTTAGCATCACTTGAGGAGGCGTTATTGGAGGATGGTGAACTAATTACATTCTTCTCAGGGGTACTAATTGTAAAACCTGCTAAGTAATGATGACCAGGTACCCAAACAGATGAAGTGTGACATGGTGGTTCAGTTATAGTCTGAAATGATGTTTGAAAAAAAAATGGTGTGTCAGTAATGGAAATTATACAGAGTACAATGCAGCATCAAGTTAAAAGGCAAATTCAAGAAAAGGCAAATAAATTGGAGATACTTTTAGCGCAGCAAATGAACACTGAAGCTTCAAGCAGTCGCAATTTCTGTACGTAGGCTCACTACTTGTTATTTATTATGCATGCAAAAAGAATAGCGAATGGTGAGCCAACGGTTGGAATAACGACTAGAGTATTTGATAAAGGCTTTAATAGGAAAGCAAATTAAAACTGATCTTGATTTCAAGTACAACCTCTTAGATACTAAATATTTATAACACAATATTAATTCCAAAAAAAGAAGTACAGACACAGAGACACATGAATGGAAATGCAAATTACAATTGAGCATTGAAGTAAAAAAATTAACAATTGTAGTAATGATGAGTGAATGCTGCTGTTTTGAGGCATAAATTATATCCCATGTCTTCTGACATGATTTACTGCCTGTTTTGCCAATGAGACACTCTTGTCATTTATATAAAACTGAGAAAAATTTCTACATCTTCCTGTTTTAGTACTTAAATAAGAGATTACTTCATTTCTCCAATAAGAGTGGTACTTTGGCAAATTTTGGTGCAAGCAATTGACCTAAATTAAATCTGCAGAGAGAGAAGAGAGGTAAAGCAAATAATATAACCAACTTATGCAGCTCGGACAACAACCTATATATACAAATTACGACAAACTGAGGCATGGCATACTAAATCTACATGTATATAGTTCAAATGCATGATAGTAAGCAGCTTACACCTGTGTTTATTACATGCCGTGCAAGCTACATAGGGTTATGGTCTGTGCAGGACGCTAGAGTGACTGAATCTGCATATGCAGGCGCAAATATGGTGACACAGGTCCATGTGTCATATCTTAGAATAGTGTCAACAATATATCTGTAGTACTCTATAATATCTAGGTCCAATGCAGATCGTGATAAGAAGCAATCTTTATTACTGGCTGTTGAAAGACAAATTATACATCTTGTTTAGTTTATAACATGATTACCTTGAGAACACTCAAGTTCGTCAAACACTTCAACTGGTCCATAGACAGTTCAACCTAATGACGTCATTGTGCCATCACATTGAGACATTAAGATAGCTTCCTAGTTTCCTTATGAAGACAGAGAACCAGAAAAAGACAATGTCAATCATACTGGTGTAAGAATTTTATTTTATGTTTGGATTTGTCTTGAGATAGTGGATCCATCCTGCTCCACATTGCAGCATTACATATTTGGAGAAAAAGTTGAAGGGGAAGCTTTTTAGAGGTCTATGATGGTAGCAAATGGCTTGGGCCAATGCTCTTCAAGGGTTAGAAGTTGGAGGCCCCGCAATACGGACCATCGCGATATTTGTGAGCTTTTCTTTAACCTATTAAGATTTGTTATTAGAGACATCTATACCCCTTTTCGTTATGATCAATGATATGAGAGCATCGGTGTATATAGGGACTAAAGTTTCTTAGAATCTACCTATTTTCGTACACAACTATTAGAGCATCGGTGTATATGGGGGCTAAAATTTCATAGAATCTACCTATTTTCATACACAACTAGTGATTGCCGCAAAATATTTCCTCTATCTTTGTCATTAGACTTAGCAATCAAAGCTGTCCAATGTGAATGAAATTGTGTTCCTTGCTTTCTTCACTTTTCTCTTCATCATCTTTGGTGTTTATGTCTGACGTACTTAATTTTTAGGGCCAATAAATGAATAAAATCAACAAACCATAATGATTCTTGAATAACTATATTAACCTTAATGAAGACCACGAATGCATGCAATTATCATATTCAATAAACAAAAGTACGTAAGAAGTCTCACCACATGTGTAGGTTACAAGGATGTTAATAGGATTCTTAAAAATAAAGGCATGTGATATAATGCAAGGGACCAACCACAAAATATCCACCGTCAATGTTATGCTAATAGTCTGCCTATCACAAAATAGATTTCTGTGAGGATATTGGAGCACACGATAATTCATTTAGAATCGTGTAGAGTTGGATTTTCTCTTAGGATTTTGGTTCTTAATAGTGACCCTCTCATCTTTCTTCGATCATAATTCATGAGCAAACGTTCCAATGTATAGTGTTAGAGAAGAAATAAGAGAGTATTCTTGCCTCTATAATAGGAAGATGTTTGAGCAAGAATTGTCGTGCCACTGGCACTGGGTACTGGGGTGTGCCATCAGCATGGCATGACACACTTGCACGACTCAGCATACACTATTTTATATGTCAACACGAGTGGCATGGGCTTATCAACATAAGTGGCACGGATGCCAGGCGCCAGTTGTGCCAGACCTTGCTGACTGGCACAAGAATCCTTATGTTTGATAATAGACAACTTGATAGAATCAAATTTTCCTAGAGAATTTAAAGTCAAATTACTAAACATATTTGTAACATCATGCATGAGTCATAATGATAGGAAAAAGCACTTAGTCATGCACGGATGAATAAGTTGTCATAGGCAAATTGACTATGCAAAGGAGTCAGCCTCGAAAGGTTTGATTGGTTGGAGTGGGAGATCCGATCAATCTATGCCGGTCGAGTATGCATAAAAAATTCGTGCTCTTCGTAATCAATAGAATACATAAAAAGTCTGAATGAAGAAACTTCTTAGTAATCAATGTAACACATAAAAAAATCCAAAAGAAGGATTACCAAATCATCTGTGTCAGTAGGAACGAAGCACTTATGTGCTAATGGCTTGTAGGCACATTATAGGAGAGTGCCATGATAACTTCTATGCTGGAATGTAGCATAGCACGTCCCACCTAAAATACTTTGTATTTTTCTTTCTTCTATGTTAACACCTATGCATACCATCATCATGTACATGCATGAAAATACTGAGCCAGTGCCTGAATGGCATGAGGTGTGCCACTCAAAGTTTTCAATAAGGTCTTAATAATGTAATCATGAAATGTATTTTTTTTTCTAATATTCTAGAATTGTTTTTTAACTAGAATCAACCAAATCGGTGCAAGGAATCTTTACAAAGTTGATTAGAAAAATGAATCCTGACAAAACAAAACTCTCCTAAAGAACTTCCAACATTATAAACTGGTAATAGGAGATTAATCGCCAATTAAGTGATAGCATGAGACAGAGTACAATTTGACACCACCCAGCTAATCTACGAAAAGGGGCCTGCTGGACTTGTATTTCTAGCCATTTTGCTATTTCTTGGCAACAAGCAAATTGGAATCGAGTCTAGTGTACGCTAGTTTGCTTTTTGATGCTTTGTAGGCAATTTCAAGTTTGGTAAATTTACTATTGCCTCATGTATGGAAATATTTTTCATATCCTTCACCATTGAGAGCACATTCTCTTTCCTGATATCATTCTTCTCCATCATCTCTTCATTGTCTTCAAACAGAGGAAGAAGTTTCTCTTTCAACCGCAAAAAAAGTTGTGGGATCTTCAACCTAAATGAAGGCCCCAAAAATTAAAAGAAGAGGCTCATAAGAGAGTTAAGAACAATAGCTTCTTTTAAAGCTCTCATTGGCTAGATGCGCTTTTCATACCACCTTTCCTTCCCCTTGTGTTATTCTCAATTTCCAAAGTTCAATCCAGGAAGACTATGATGAGATCATGAGATGATAGATAACTCATCTATCGACCATTGCAAAACACTTTCTATAACAACCCTAGAAACACTGGCATCAAGTATGCCCAAAAAAGGATACACTGAACTTGCCTTTGAGGTAACTGCGTCCCAAAAGCCCTTCTCATGTGTTGTCATGCATCTAAAAATCACCAAATTCCGTACTGGCACGGCGCCATCAATGCAACAAAAATTGCCAATCAGCATGACTATGGATATAGGCACGTACTATCTATTCCACGCGTCAAAAGGAGCTACATGGTTTAGAAATAATATTGTAAATAGCACATACTATCTATTCCACGCGTCAAATGGAGCTACATGGTTTACAAATAGTATTGTAAATAACAGAAATCTCTGTTCCGACGCCCCAATTCACATGCAGCTCAATGTTTTCTTGTATTCCACAAAGATTATCTTCTCATCCTTCTGTCACAAATTGATCTCCAACAATCAGAATATTAATGTAGCCTTACTTTTCTATGACCCTCAAGTAGTCAATCAGATCGTTGGAGTCGATCAGGACCCGCAACAGAAAATCAGAAACAACTTGTTACAGGGTCATGTGAAGAATCAGGGTGCAAAAAGAACCTCCCTGATATTGCTAGGTAATGAAATATTAAGTACATACCTTTTTTTGTCAAATAGTTCTAGTACTAATCTTATATAGTTATATGGAAAGCTTCGACCACTGTGATCATATTAATAGCATATAAAAGTGAAGCAATTATATGATGCTGAGCCCTTGTTATTCTTCTTCTTCTTCGTCTTCTTCTTCTTCTTATCAAATAGAGGAACACTCCTTTTCAATTTGGAAATTCTCTCCTATGCAGTAGTTCTGAGCCTCCAATACAAATTTAAAAGCAAAAAAATAAATGACACAGGGACTAAGCCGCAATATCTTGGATAACTACAGGGACTATCCATCCATACATTGTAATTTGTATTATAACACCAACAAATAATTATTAATTAATTCCACTAAAAAAATTACCTGCAAAATATCAGTAGAGCTCTGCAACCTCTCCACCTCCTCTGCACTGTTCTTCGGCCTCCTCCCATCTCCAATCACCCCCAACCTCGACCTCCTCCCCGTGGGCCCTTCGATGGGCCTCCCCGTGGGCCCCTCGATGGGCCTCTCCGTGGGCACCTCGGTGGGGCCCCGTTGGCCCAACGTGGGCCTCCTATCCCCAATCACCCCCAGAGACCGCCGCGTGGCGGCGGCGGCGGGCCCCACGTTCACCGTCGGCGAGGCGGAGCCGCTCAGGCATGCGTTGGGCATCGACATTGTGCTCTTATTGAACACTGAAACCCTAGAAATTTACGAACCCTAAATCAACCTGCGTCGGAAAATTGGGGAAATTATAGATCGAATTAGACCGAAATTTAGTAGAATTATACGCTCGGAGCACCGGAAACTCTTGATTAAACAGGTTTTCTTCAGTAAAATCGAACCTTTCCGAAATTGAAGTAGCGACTAAACAAGTTCCCAAATCGAAGTAAGCTCAAAAGTTGAGCTCGAATACTGAGCTCAGCGATTGGTAATTTCGAAACCTTTAAACGCCGAGCGGATCGAACGAGCTCAAATTCTCATCGCCGCGAGAGAGATCGGAGCGAGGAGGCGCCTTTTTTTGACGCGATCGACGATTATCATTCCCCCATTTGCGACGAGGAAGAGAGCTCTCTTAATGGCGAACGGAGAGAGAGAGAGAGAGAGAGAGAGAGAGGTAGCAGTAGTAGTGTGAAGAAGAAGAGTGGAAGAAGAGACGAAGTATAGAGTGAGAAGGGAAGAGAGAAAGAGAGAGAGAGGCTTGAAATTAGTATCTGCACCGGGTGTATCGCTATGTCCAATGCACCACATGCAATAGGTAGTCAATTTTAGATAAATATGTACGTAACTTACCTCGGGTGTCACCGATTTTGATTTTTTAACTATCTAATTTTTAAAAATTTTTATTTTGCCACCCCACCTTTTAACTTATTTGATTTGAGCCCGTCAAAAATTCTTTAATTTTAAATTTTGAATCCATCGATTTTTTTTATAAATTTAGTTAGTATATTTTTCGTAATTCATGCAATTATTAAACTTGTAAAAATAAGTAATTAGTTTAAATTTTATATTAAAAGAATTGTCAAATGGCTTAAATTAGATAAATTAAAAGGTGAAATATTAAAATCAAAATTTTAAAATTTTGGATTGTCGTATCAAGATACACTATAATTCAAGTAAGTTCTGCACGTAAATTATAAAGAAAGTATATAATTTAAGGGTCCGGCTGGAATACTATTGATAGCACCAAACGTTTGGTGCTATCGAGTTTCCCGCCGTTACATTTAATTCTTGACTATTTTCAGTCGTTAGATTTTACTATTCAACTAATAACACGTTCAATCCTAAAAGGCCCATATCATTCTTACCGTATATTTTTTCATCAAAGAGCCGAAAATCTAATATCACCAAGAGCTTGGTGCTATTAATAGTATTCCAGCCTAGTTCTATAATTAAATACATTAATTTATTTGTTCCATATTATACAAAAGGCTCCTAGATATATAAAAAAAGAGTATTACTATAGGGGAGCGGTGCACGAGATAAAGTAATACACCACGCGCATGCAACAGCGAGGAAAGAGCGACAAAGGGGCGACGAGCACGAGGCAAGGAATTCAACCTCGACCGTCCGATGGAGATCGGACGGGTGCGAGAGGGTTTGGCGTTTTGCGCGGGAGATTGTTGATGAGAAGGGAGGAGATTTGTGTATCTTCGAAGGAGAGGGGGCGTGCGGGGAAGGAATTTCGAGCCCCCCTTTTGTGTTTATTATTATTAATAATTATTAATAATTACTGCGTCATAGAGAGCTTGAAGTGGGCCCCACCACCCAACGGATTTGTGCAGGTGTGACACGTGGCAGCTCAGGAAGATTTTGCAGTGGCAGGCTCACGCGTTTGGGGAGCTTGACTATTCCAACTATGGGCTAAGCCCCTGTGCTAGTCCAATATTGTGATTTAATCCCTTTTTTACACATTTTAGTCCCTAAACTTTCATTTGCCTTGCAAAATTTGACTTTAAAATTTTTATAAAGAATGAATTTTGTCATAAAAGGAGTAAATTGGTCATGCTATAAAGTAATTCAGAATTTTTTATAAATCAGGAACTAAAACTTAAATATATGTAAAATTTTAGTGGCTAAATTATTTAAATAAAAACAGGTGAGTACATTGAGTTTCCATACACTAACCCTTCCTCTTTAGAGAGAGAAATTTTTACATGCATCTACTGTATTAGTTCGATTATGCACTGCTCATCTATTTTGAAAAAAAGATAGTATATTATTGGCTTCATTTTTTTTCAAAATAAATTCAGCCGAAAATATAAAACAATAAAGCTTCAAACTTGAGACCTCGAGTACTAATTATCAAGTTCTTTGTCACTTATACTAAAAACGTCTATAGTTGTGACTATAATTATTGGAAAGGTTTTTTTGTATTTGTTTTTCGATAATGAGAAACATAAGTTTTGTGACCCTAAAGCTTGCAATGAAACTTAAACTCGAAATCTCATCCTTCCACTCCTTATTCGTGACTACTAGTACTGGAAATCCTAGTTGTTTGGCTCGTTTGAGAATTTAAATCAGCGATGATTAAAGTAAATAATTGTTTTTTTTGAGAATTAGGTAGCAAGCTACCTGCTTCACTTCAAACTAAATAATGGTTAATAGATGAGCGGTGCATCGCTATACGAATGCACTGGGTGCATGGAATACTTTGCAAGTCTCATAGGGAGTCCAAATTCGGCAAAGATAAGTGCCGCACCACCGACTTTCACGCTTGGATATTGTGAAAATGTTGAAACCGGCGCTAAAAGATTTTTGCCAGTTAGTATATAACAATTGATAATTCTTTCACGCAATGTTTGGTTTGAAAATTTTTAGTTTAAACAAATGAGAAGCATTGAATTCACAACTTAATTTGTACATGTTACCCTCACTGTATTTGATTACAGATAGTAAAAGTTCGTCCAAAATGAAACCTTTTTTTTTATGAGAAAATAGTAATTCGTTTAGGCAACGATCCAGAAGAAAGTCCCAACCAATCAACAAAACTACTGGTTACAAATAACATCTTGTGTTCATTGTTTATTATATTTATTTGTTAGATAAGCAGTGTGTGTTCGAGCCCACATTAGGTTCAAAATGTCTATTAAAAAAATATTTCATTCTGTCACTCGACAAAATGTTTTGCAAGAAATGAAGTGTAAGGATGCGAAAGTAAACTTTGTGAAGTTAAGATACCTATATCAAGATGTTCTACGTTCAGGGAAGCTGATCACATTTTTAAACTTTCGGTAGTTATAAAATAACAATATCCAACGCGAAAAGTGAAAACACTTTACATATAACACATCAGACGTTCATCGACTGCAGGAAAAATGATGCTTGATTTGGAGAAAAAGGACAAACAACAAACAAAGATGTGGGATTGATCAAATTCCTTCATTTTAGTATCTTTGATTCGATTTCCTCCAAACTCAATCCTTTTGTCTCGGGAACCTTGAAGAGGACGAATAACAGTGAGAGCAATGCAATGCCCCCGAAGAGGAGGAAAATGTTATCCGGGCCCAGTAGCTCCTGCAAAAGAAAAGTGCTTGCCGGTAAAGCGCTTGTAGATTCACTCCAGGATGATTCGAAACTTTATACAAGAAATCATAGTAAAGATGGGTAACTTGCTTCCTGGAGAGTAAATACTGTAGAGTATCGATCTTGTAAGTTGAGATTTTGCATCTTTTCAAGAACGACTAATAAGGCCATTTATGTAATAAAGATTCTGGAGGGATATACATCTAATAGACACTACAATACATATTATCATGGTGCCTCTGTTGGACGAATGATTCTATAAAAATGGAGAATTAAACAGGAATTGCATCAAACACTCGCATGTATTGATCATTAAGCAATAAATGTTTTTGAGCGGGAATACCTTCAATGGTGAGAAAGCAAAGGTTACTAAAGCATTTGATCCGAAATTGACGAAGGACTGCGAGACTGATTCCACGGCCTCTTGTACGGAGTGGAAAAATCTCAGACACCATCAGCCAACTTATTGGACCAAATGATACCTGTAATTAGGGAAAATATAATCAACATTAATCATCATTAGTTAAGTGCATTTTATTAGGGGAGTTGAGAGTACACTTAATTCAATTTTGATGATAGCTTAAAGATAAGAATAAATATATCGAAGGTTCCATAAGTAAAATGTTCCACTCTGTTATTGTAGTTAAAAAGGAGTTGTATGTGGAATAGTACTAATACCATTTATCAACTGCCTCAATGATACTTCTATAACAAGACAGTGAGACACATTCAGAAATCAAAATAGACATCAGTGAACAAAGCAGATGATATCCAATACTATTCACATGAACAGTAATTCCTAAACTAATATGTTATCTGAGAGAGAGAGAGAGAGAGAGAGAGAGAGAGAGAGAGAGACCTGGTAGGACCCAACATAAAGGAGTAGAGCACCGACTGCAACCAGTGGAAAACCAGCAAGAATCTTGTAGTAAGCTGCAAGGAGGAACAATGACACCACCTGCACCACTCACGAAGTATAAGAACTCAATCCCTTTGACCATCACAACACACTTTGATAACAAAGTAAGCAGATAGACTCAAGAGTACTCATCATCATTAATATTTTCCTAGTTCTTAGAACCATTAGTAATGTTTTTCAAATAAGGATGTAATAGAAGAAATACACACAATTCCACCAACGCCTCCTATCAACAGTGGGCGCCTTCCGAGGCTGTCAACCTTTAGAACAGCTATCCCTGTCATAACCAACTGCAGCAAGAACAGAATAATTATGACCTAGATAACATATTTTAAAATAGCATTATAGAGGTAACATGTAATTTAATAACAGAATACTAAAACAAGAAAAACCTGGTAATTTTATAACAAGCTCATCAACTTTGATGCAATTTGATTATAAAAATTTTGGACTTCAATTCGAGGTGAAGGATGAGTCAAAGTGCTAATTTGTCATCAAACCGCAAATGAGTGTAGTAGTTATATATGAATCAGGTTTCAGAAAAAAAGAGGCTCAAATGACAAATAGCTAATATATCAAGGGTACCTTGAATAGCCCGATCACAACTGCAACCCTCGCAGCGTCAGATGCAGCTGAAAATCCAGCACTCTGTAAAACTCGATATGTATATTAGGAGGAAGAACAAAATGAGAGAGAATATAAGAAGATAACCCATTTCATAGCAAAACACCGGGAAATTAGTATCATAAAAAAAAAAAAAAATTATTGAAGTACCTGAAGTATTGAGGCCGCATAGTACAAAACGCTAGGTTGACCTGTTAATCTGTCAGAAATAAGTTCAATTCACTTAGCTACAAGAAGCTTATTTATAATCACCATACCAAATAAATTGTTAATGCATGTTTACGGGCAAAAAAGTTAACACCTGCTGAAAGAGAACTAACCCTCCACCGATGATGAAGGCCTTTAAACTAGCACCTTCGAACACCTCCCAGAAACTTCCCTCCTGTTCTTGTTCAGCATAAGCAGACTTGAGAGAGACTAAGGTATCGTCTATCTCTCTCTCTGATATCTTATCACCAGCTGGACGGCCCCTTAATTTTGCCAAAGCATTAATGGCCCTTTCCTTTATATTCCGCCAAAGGTCCTTTGCCTTGAACTGCTCTAAAAAGTAACCATCTTGGAGAAGGTGGCAAAACCCACATCCCTAACCCCATTATAACTGCAATAGGGGCACTAAAACTATACATGTAACGCCACCCTCCAATAACATTAATCTGAGCACTTCCCACAAGGTAACCCAACTGCAAGAACAATGAAATGTCTATTAGATTATAACATAACATTGAACATTCAAACTGATAGGGTGTCGCCTGGGTAGCCGCAGTAGTTATACATAAATTAGAAACAGGCAAGTCATATTGTATAACACATCAGGTCGGTAAATAGTATCAAGGGAATCACAGTAATTCCAATGATGGAAAAAGGGAAACACTATTAACATGGGTATCATACTTACCAGAATTCCGAGTACGATGAAAAGCTCCTTCAGAGAAATCAAGGTTCCACGTATTTGCGATGGGGAGGTCTCTGCAATATAAAGAGGAGCACCATGCATCGCCTATAATAGAATAATGATCAGTATAACTGAGAAAGAGATCTATTGGATAAAACTTAGTAATCTTGGTTTCTTCATGAGATGCAGTTCAATGTCAAAAGTCACATAGAAGCCGAAAACAGTAATTTTCTTTTAAGGCCTCCTTGGTGACAGTTCCGTTGATTAAAATGAGATAAGAGTTCTAGTGCTTAAGCCCTACATGTTATATTCTAGGTAGTTCAACAAGTAAGAAAAAGAATTATGCTCAAGAAGATTGCGCCTAATTGATAGTTTAGGATGTAGACTGTACAGCAAGCTAGTTCTGTTTGGCCTGATTTTTTCAAACAGATTCTCTATCCGAGTGTTAGAAGCCAGGCAAGCAAATGAAATTTTGTAGATTTTCCTTTGGTGAAAAGCTGATATGAGCTTCTAGGTCAAAAAGCATATGCTCGCTATAGAAATTTAGCTTCTGCCTTATCTTACTATTGTTCAGGGATCTTAATGAAGATCTTGTCCTTACTTCTTTAAACAATACTCTATTTCTCTAAAAGGTATCAGCAGCTCCGTACTTTAATAGAACTACAGAAGCTCCAGTTCAAACAACCAAGCTTTTAATTGTAGGCTGTAGCAGCCATCTTCTGAAAGACCTCTACTCAAGAAGCAGCAGCAAAGAACTTGGTAAACAAAGAGTTTGAAATTTCTAGCCAAAGGACGCTGTTAGCCTTCGGGATCTTTTCAAGAAAAACTGCAGCTGCTTCTTCACACAAAATGATTTAGGTTGTATTCTCTACATTTGGTTCAACTGCGTCGAGAAAAAAATGAACACACAAAGATAAAAGATCTTGTCAGTGCTACTCACCAAACCAATACCAATGCCATAAATAAGCCGACCTATAATGAGAACTGCGAGGTTAGGGGCATATCCAGTGATCAAGCCACCGGTAATGTATAGTGCAGAAGCTGCTATCAGCTCCATTCTTCTTCCTACAGCAAGTCCAAGGAATTAAAGTTAAAACTCTGAGGCAGCAAATCTGCCACTTTAAACTTCAGAGGGATAAATTCAAAAATTAAAACTTTTGGGGAAAAAACCGCCATTTTAAAACTTTCCAGGAGTTTTTATGAATTATCCCCCAACAAAAAACAAAAAAAAAAAGAAGCCCAAAAGGAATTTAGATATAGTACCTAGAAAATCAGCAATGGGATAAGCAATGATAGAGCCAGCAAGAGCTCCATACAGGGAACCGCTCACCTAAATTGAGCACAAATAGAACTGTAGCAGATCAACAATTGAGCTCATTTGAGATCGAACAAGGACTAATAATTCAGGGGGAAAAAATACAATGAATCCGAAGAATTACCACAAGACCAAGCTGTACGGCCGAGAGATTGAACCAATTGGTACCACTCAGATCAGCAGACTGAAAAGCAAAATTGGACATCGCAATGAGTAGAAGCTCCTCCATGAAGGCGATCGACGACGACGATGATGAAGAGGACAAAGAAAATGGTGGTGCTGATGACGACGACGACGATGATGAATAAACTCACCTGCAAAGAGATGGAAGCACCGGATGTGGCCCCAATATCGTACCCAAAAAGGAGTCCCCCCAACGCCGGGAACAAAAACCTGAACAAAATTAGCCATCCAAAAGAAACTTTACAAAATCGTTCCGATGATCATAATCCGACACTCAATACCACATCCACACACACACAAATCTTACGGGAGAAGCACGGAGGGCCAATTGAAGCTCTCCTGCCGATCCGCGGCATCTCCAGCGGTATCAGGAGGAGGAGAATGCGACGAGTATTCGCCTTGCGCTTGAGATCGAACCTAAGCTTCAGGAATCAAAAAGAGATGAGCGCGCGCGCGCGCGCGAGAAAGAGAGTCTCGGAGAATCGAGTAATGGAACTGGAGATTAGAGATTAGGGTACCCGGAGGCGAGGAGCGGAGGAGGAGGAGGAGGAGGAGGGGAGGAGAGGGGCAGCTTGGGAAATTTGGAAAGAGGAGGACTCCATTTTCGCCGTCTTCGTCGTCGTCGTCGTCGGCGGCGGCGGCGGAGGGAGGTGGCGGAAATGGCGGCGGCGAGCGGTAGGAAGGAAAAGGTTGGGAGAGGGAAGAGAGAGACGGAGGGTCGGTGGCGTTTTGAGGGAGAGGGAGAGGGCGAGGAGGGGAGGAGGAGACGAAGGCTCGCCATTGGTTTAAGCTTTTTTGTTTTGTTTTTTTGTTCACTCTCTCTCTCTTCCTCTTTTTTATATTTATTTATAAAATTGTATTAAAATAAAAAAAAAGTCACGTTTGTTGACTCCAGTGCACGGAGAGAAATTTGTGCGGACGAGCTCCATACACCAGGGCACGGATATTGTAGCCTGCGCTGAACCGGTTGCGCCACGTCATTCCGTGAACCGCACTGTCCTCGTGAATTAGTAGATTTGAGGCCTCGGCCTTTTAAAATTCAAAATATAAAAAATTATTACAATTTACAAAATATTATTTACTCGATAATTTATACATGGTAAGAATGACATATATGCAACGATATTTTCATCAGAATTATTCTTTCATATTTCAGTATTTATCATCAATTTATTTTAACTTTTAAATTAGTATAAAAAAATTTAAATTTTTTAAAACTCTAACAATAATGAAAAACTATCTGAATAATATATATTTCCATTAAGCATGATTTTCTCTAGAAATGTCTTTTATCATGAAATTTACTGTTCATATAATTTTATATCAATTTAAAAATTTCGACAGTTATCTTATTTTATATAAAAAATTTTACATAATTTTTTTTTTTTTTCAAGGGAAACCTCCTACTAGTTGCACGCTACCCGCTTCGTTTATTTCATTTAGAAATAAACTTAGCTAGAAATGTGAATCAACTAAAATTCGAACTTGGGACCTCGGGTATCAATCACCAAGCCGTTTACCACATGCTCTAGGACGGTCGGTAAGACAATGCCACAGTTAGTAGGCAATTCTTCTCCTGTGTGCACTTTAAAGGATCGGTCCAAAGATGACGTGGTAGACTAAGTCCAAGGAATAGTAAGAGCATAATTGTTACTGTGGCAAACTACCTAATTTTTGGCAGGTTTTAATTGATTTTTGCATAAAAAGCCAAAAATTTCTGAAAAAAGACACATGGTTTATTAGTAAAATTAATATTTATAATATACAGCGAATTTTGTAATCTTTGTCCAGTGAGTAATGAAAATAACTTTTTAAATCTTAATTAATTCTCTTAATTGTAGTTTACTTGGTGTTCTCTGTTTCTACACTTTTTTTTTTTTTACTTTGTTAAACATTTAATTAAATTTTAAATTTTATAGTGATTCATAAATTGTTAATAAATGATAGAACGCCATGAATATTAAGTTTCTTGCTAATTATATTATGGAGTACCAATAAAGTGATACCATTTCTGTGACTACTGATCAGATTCAGTGAATCTCGTTAACTTAAGTCAGTAAATAATTATCAGATTTAATAAAATATTTATTAATATTAAAATCAACTATGTGAATGCTACTATTATAATTATTATTCAACGGCCTATAAAGCCCATGGGCCTTGACATTTTGAGGAGCTTCAAATTTAAATTGTAATATGAATTTACGCCACGGAATTTGGGTTTCCTCGGCCCATAAGTAATACCAATTTGGGCCTGAATTTTTTTTTTTTTTGGCTTGAGTATATTCAAAAACCTAAATTTTAAAACGTAAAAAATAACTATTTAAACACTGCACACAAAATTTAAATAAAATGAGAAGCTCTCCACTGAATATCACTTTATAATTTTTACATATTTCTTCTTCCTGATTTATTCAAAATTTGTTAACAATCACTTCGAAGTTTATTTCTCGTCATAGAAACCATAAACTCCGGGAAATCACAAGCTTTCCATTTAAATATAAATCACTCTAATTACAGTTCTACACATCAACTAATTTTTTAGGACTCTTTTAATATGAATTAATGATAGATAAAAATGATAATTTCGAATCCGTTTGGATATTGTATAAAATATACTAATATTATTCGATATAAATATTATTTGAAAAGTGCTTTTAGAGCAGGGTTGCTGTGTGCTCAGGAGCAGGAAGGCCTCCGTGCTCCTGAGCCGTTTTCGATGATGGAGTTTTCAAATCGACGATCGGTTCCGTTAAACTTGATCTAGCGTATTTGAAATTTCTAGAAAATAATTTTTGCGATTTTTCGATATCATTTACTTAGCAATCGAATGGATTCAAAATCAATAATTTTTAACGGCTGAAAATAAAAATTCTAAAAAGTGATGATATAGCACTAAAATTTTTTATCAGAAATATTGATCTTGTTGTAGATAGTATAAAAAATTTTGTATCAAAATTTCATCTGATTTGAATACTTCTACACCGTTAAACTTGAAAACGGCAGATATCAATCATTAAAAATTATGGATTTTGAATTCTTTCGATCACTAGGTAAATGATATCAAAAAATTATAAAAATTATTTTTTAGAAACTTCAAATGCGCTAGATTAAGTCTAACGGAGCCGATCGTCGATTCGAAAATTTGATTTATTTTTATTTATTATCAAGTGATCAATAGGTACGGCCATGTAGGCCATATATGGAGATGATAAAGCCAAACGTTGCATTGGAACAACCGCAAAGTATTTAGATGGAAACAAATAAAATTATTATTATTTTTTCTTTAAAATAATTTTATTATTTTTGGAAGGTTATTAAAATCCAAATTATATATAATACAAACAAAACAATCATTCAAAGGTAAAATTGCTTGAAGTCCCTCTCAACCGTGGTCCTTTTTGAAATGACCTCTCAACTACATTCTTTTTGTTTGACATAATTTTTTTCAATTCTTTTTTTGAACTTCATTATTTTTAGCCGATCATAATAAAGATTATGTTATATTTAATGTAAAACATAATTAACAACATTTTTTTACATTAAACAGGACACTACAATTTAAATTTAAAAAAAAATACAAAAAAAAATTATTATAGTGAAAGAACCAATGGGGGTTCTCAATAAATATGAAGTTTTTTTAGAACGCAGCTCATGCATGCATGTATGTACGTGTTTAGCAGAGAGTGGGTAGGGAATAAACGGCCGTAGCTGTTGCTTAGAGTGGTGCGTTTTGAAGAAGCCCCACTAATTCAAGCGTGGTTGTAATACAAAACTGCATGTGAACTTCTACTTATAAAAGCTAGCACAGGAGAGAAAGAAAGAAAGGAAAAAAAGGAAAAAGAAAAAGAAAAGGAGTTTGTAGGTAAAAGTGCATGCTTCTGAGAAAAGCAAGTGTTGGCTTAAATGGGCCAGTATCCTGCCATGTGGCGGGAGGCCATGTGAGCCGAGTCATGTTCGAAATGGCGTAAGGCTGGGTTGGGCCGAGTCATGTTCGAAATGGCATGAGGCCAGGTGGGCTGAGTCACAATCGAAACCCGTGGGTGCTGTTTCTGTACGCTTTAAGTGAATTGGTTGCGTATTTCTAACAGCTCGAGCTTTTGGGATTAATGATTAGCGTCAACGATCCGACAGCAAGATCTAGAGAGAGAGAGGGGATGGGTTGTAGTAATAGAGGAGAGAGATGGACTTTAGCTGGAACAACGGCTCTGGTCACAGGAGGCACCAAAGGAATTGGGTATAGTAGTATAATAATAATAATAATTCATATTAATTCTTGCTTGTTCTTTTCTTTTCTTTTCTTTTCTTTTCTTTTTTGTCACCTTGAAAAAAGCACATGATTAATGAATTTTTTTTTATTAACTAGTTTACGTTTTAGAACATTTTTATGTTACTTTATCACAAACTGCATTTATTTTCCTGTTTAAGAGAAGTGGATCTAAAATTTTGTGGAGATTAAGGTATATAAAGGAGTGGGGATTTTTTTTTGAGAAAGGAAGGTATCATACTATTCGTTTTGTTTATTTTTTAAGAAATAAATTCAGTTAGAAATATAAAACAACTAGGTTTTAAATTTGAGACCTTTGGATACCAACGAATCGGCTCTTTGCCACTTGCACGAGAGACGGTCAACTAAGTTTATTTTTTAAAAAAATAAACGAAACGGACAGCATATTATCTTTCTCTTAAAAAAAAATTATAAAAGAGAGGTTGGTCTGAAATTTTGTGGGGAATAAGGTATAAACATGTCACGGGGCAAAAAGACCTAGATCCACTTGGACTTCGATGTGAATGCAAATCACAAAAAGAGAAAAAAAAAAAAAGAAAAAAAGAAAAAAAGAAAAAGAGGTTGCATTTTATATGGAGGAAATTTATTTGGTGTGATTAACTATCTTGCCTGAATTTCTATTAGACTCTGACATGCACTTAAAATCCGTAATTAATATTATTTATCTATTCTTGGCTAATTTAAGTTTTATATATTTGCTTTGAATTGAAAATTTTATCTAGACACGCCATTGTCGAAGAGTTAGCAGGATTTGGTGCAACGGTACATACATGTGCTAGGAATGAAGCAGACCTCCAGAATTGCTTGAAGAAATGGGAAAAGATGAATTTGAAAGTCACTGGATCAGCATGCGATGTCTCTTCTAGGAGCGAAAGAGAGAAGCTGATGGAGAGTGTTCAATCCATTTTCCAAGGAAAGCTCAACATACTTGTAAGTAATATATAACTATTTATTACCCAACATTCCTAGCGTAAATAGCAAAGGACTTAATAATTGATACCCGATGTCCCAATTCGAACTCTAATTATTTCACATTTTTAGAAAAATTTATTTCTAAAAAAACATGAACAAAATGGTAGGAAGTTATCTAAAGTTTTTCCTAGTATTACAACATTCCATCAAAAGTTATTTAAGTTTATATGATGTGGATAGGGAATGAGCTGAGTTTTGCAGCTCCTAGTGACTTGGTTTGAGTGAAGGGTATAATTTATCCTTCTTTTTTCTTTTTTTTAGTCCTTTTTTGTTCTAATTGTTTTTTATGTTTTCTGAAGCTGCATGCGTTGCCTCAACTCTTTCTTATACTAAATGAATTAAACAGATACGGTGCTATCATTCTCTTAAAAAAAATTATTTAAGGTTCTGCGTCTTAAGCATAAAGAGACAAATGGTGCATAAATTACTGTGTTTTCCAAGAACTCAATAGCTGTTATTAATTTACTTTCCAACACCCTTTTTTTTTTTTAAGAAATAGCTACTAAAATTAACAATTAAGAGATCCATTAATCCATGTTTGTGTGTTTCGCTGGCTAGGCTACTATACTTTTATGAGTATAAGTTTCTTTGTACTCATAAATTTTTGACCATTAGATAAAGATATGTGCGGTTAAGATGATAGTGGTCCCCAGTTAGAATAATAGTGGTCCTTTAGGGTTGAGTGGGTGGTTGGTTGAATAGTATGATTTAACGGATGGAAATAATCAAAGAGGTAGATCTAATATCCAAAAATTTATGAGTATAAAGAGACTTATATATACTTATAAAAGTACAGTAACCTGACTCGTGTTTGACTTGCAGGTTAATAATGCAGGAATAATCCGCATGAAGTCAACAACAGAGCACACAGCAGAGGACTACTCTGTTACCATGGCCACAAATTTTGAATCTGCTTTCCATCTGAGCCAATTAGCTCACCCCCTTCTTAAGGCATCAGGGAAGGGCAATATTGTCTTTATATCCTCCATTGCAGGGATCGTAGGGTTCCCTTCTTTCTCCATCTATGCAGCAACTAAAGGTAGATAGAAACATGTGAATTTGAAAAAAAAAATTTTGTTTAACTAAATTTTGATATGCTTGATGTTTGAAATGTTGTTGTTGTCTCTTGTTGGTTTTCCTCTGATCAGGAGCGATGAATCAAGTCACAAAAAATCTGGCTTGCGAATGGGCAGGCGACAATATACGCGTAAATTGCGTAGCTCCAGGACCAATCAAAACTCATATCGTGTAATCGGTGCTGCTCTGATGTTATTTTAAATTTTTATAAAATAATAATTATTTTTTAATATATTTTTAACATTTATATTCAACAGATATATAACTCTTATAATTTTTATTGGATTGGAGAACAAACGATTCTCCAATTACTGAACAGTTCTACTAATGTGCGAGTGAATATTAGCGAATTAATTGCTTCTCTTCTTGTTAATTGTTATCCTTCAATAGCTACCTAGAAATGAGGAGCTCATGGCCAGAGAATTTGTTCGGATTCCGCTCGGGCGAATCGGCAAGCCGGAGGAGGTGGCTTCGACGGTGGCTTTTCTTTGCATGCCTGCCGCGTCGTACATCACCGGCCAAGTCATCTGCGTCGACGGCGGCCGCACAATCAACGGTGCTTCCTAGTGTCCTCCCTAGCAGGTTTATGAAGCTGCAGAAACTTTTATTTAGGTGTTGAAACTTGGAACTAAGCTTCAGATATGTAGAAGCTCTAAGCATAGTTATGGAATTGGATGTGTTGCGTTTAGGTTCATTTCAAATGTGTGGTGTGCGTGTATTTTACAAAGTGTTGTTACACATATTGTTTGGTGCTTGGTTACATTCTCGAATAAATTGCTATTTGTGATATGATGATCCACTTAAACTTTCATAGTGCGTTTTGATTGAATTTATAATAGTAAGTTCGCACAAGATTTAACTATTGACAAATAAATATTGAAATAATTAATTATATACTTTTCAAAAATTTTGAAATATTTTATATATTTTATTTTTTAATTTAAAACATATCGCTCGAATATTTTTTTGTTATTTAAAAATAATTCTGCTGTTAATACTCGTTAAGTCTTTTCGAATTAAATTAGGATTAAATTTCTACCAAAAATTAAAAAAAAATCAAAATACCTTTTTTGTTCCTAACTCAAAAACAAATACGAAATATTAGTGACATTAGAAGAATATATTTATAAGAACAAAAGGTCAAAATACCTTTTTTTTGTCCCTAACTTAAAAACAAATAAAAAAAATTAATAATGACAAAAAAAATATATATTTGAAAGACCAAAATAGTAATTTTATAAAAATAACGGCTGTTCTTAATCGTTTACTAACATAATCTAATTTTACAGATATATTTGAAAGAACTTAAAAAGATTAAAAAAAAAAAAAATTGGCGAAATAGTTAACACACGAGCCGCTTCATTTATTAAAAAAATAAACTAAGCTATAGGGGTGAGTCAACACAGATCCCTATGGGATAAAAAAGTATATATATATATATTTTATATTAACTTTTTATATGTGATAAATAAAAAATTTTGAAAATTTTAAAAGATACGTAAGCAATTGCCTCATAATCACATAAATAATAATAAAATATATAACATGGGATCGATGTGACTACGTATTGTTGTGTGAAAAAGTCATAAATAAAGTGATTGTTGTGATCAAATCAGTCACTCAAAAACTGTCAAAGTACATTTTTCTCTTGCTGCCCTAGCATATACTATGTAGAAGTTCAGCATAACATTTGACCATCATTGCCGACCGTTTCTAAAACAAATGACAAAAAATGAGGTATGTAGTTCGTATCTGAGATCCAAATTTGAATACTAGTTGATTCATATTTCCAGCTAAGTTTATTTCTAAATAAAATAAACGAAGCGGGTAGCATGTTATTTATCTCTCTCAAAAAAAAAAAAACAGTTAACCATCATTACGGACCGTCTCTATTGCAAGTGGTAAAAGATTTGATAGTTGATACCCGAGATTTCGAGTACGAATCCCAATTAATTCACATTTTAAACTAAGTTTATTTCTAAATAAAATAAACGAAACAAGTAGCATACAAACTATCTCTCTCTAAAAAAAAAAAAAAACATTTGACCATCGTTATTGCATCATCTATGGAGAAGCAGGATCGATCTCCACCGTTGGATCCAATTAATTTATTTTTTCGCATGACATTCTTTCATATTTTAATTTTTTTAATAAAAAATAGTATATTATCTATTAATTTCATTTATTAAATAAATAAATTTAACCTACAAAATATAGAGATAGCTGAGGCCTCAAGAAGACTTCGTGCATTCCACACGTAAGTGCCCATGAAAAATAAATATTAAATTACTATTAACTTTGTTAAATTTAATAATTTTAATTACTTTAATTGAATAAAAATAAAATAACTAGAACCAGTAGTTAATAGTAGTGTTAAATTTAATTATATTTCTAATTTATAAAGTATAACAATTTAAATAGAAGAAAAGTTGTTCGTGTGCCGGCTGAAAAATTATATAGTCAAGAGCCTATTTTGAAACGGCACATAGTTTAAGGGTGTTCGCAGTGAATTTGAATTTGTTAATCTTAATTAAATAGAAATTAAATTTTGGAAAAAAAAAAACAAAAAAAAAATTTGATATTGCTGGTAGAGTTTTAACACCTTTCTTGTTGGATTTGAACTTGAAATGTCAAGTATCAACCATCAAATTCTTTATCACTTGCGCTAAGGATAGTCGCTTACGTCTCTCTTGTTCTTTTTTTTTTTTTTTGAGAGAGAGATAGGTAGCATGCTATCTGCTTTGTTTATTTTATTTAGAAATAAACTTAGCTGAAAATATGAATCAATTAGGATTCGAACTTGAAACCTCATATACTAACTATCAAATCTTTTGCCACTTGTTTTAGTGAGTTTTAGTGACGGTGAGTTACGTCTCTCTTGTTCGTATGTGTTTATAAGAGAGCAGCGAGAGGATATGTGGCCGTCCATTAATTCGTGCTTTTCTAAGAAGCCCTGCTTTATTGTGAGAAAAAGCGCTTTTCAAAAGAGATAGAGCTACCTAGAGAGAAGAGAGAGAGAGAGAGAGAGAGAGAGAGAGAGAGAGAGAGAGATGATGGATTGTAGTAAGAGAGGAGAGAGATGGTCTCTTGCTGGAGCAACGGCTCTGGTCACGGGAGGCACCAAAGGGATTGGGTATAATACTACAATTCACATCAATTCTCACTGTTCATATCTTTTCTTTTTTTCGAAGTTCTAAACCAGCACTTAATTAGATCACATAAGTAACTTTATTTGTATGCTATAGGTTAATTTACATTTTGTTTATTTGTTCTGAATTGAAAATTTTATTCAGGCATGCCGTTGTTGAAGAGTTAGCAGGATTTGGTGCGACAGTACATGTATGTGGTAGAAACGAAGTAGATCTCCAAAATTGCTTGAAGAGATGGGATGAGATGAAACTGAAAGTCACTGGATCAGTGTGTGATGTCTCTTCAAGAAGCGAAAGAGAGAAGCTGATGGAGAGGGTTCAATCCATTTTCCATGGAAAGCTCAACATCCTTGTAAGCGATATAAAACTATCTCATGTGTATATTTTACGTAATACTGAAAGACTATAGATTGATTTATGAAGAAGTTAATTAATGATATGTAGTTTCTAATCATTTCACCAATTGCATCTACTAATAGACGTATAAATTTTACAGAACACTGAAAACAGATAACAATAATAATATTGGTGGAATTGGAAATAAAAAAAATTATAAATTAGAAGAAACTTAGATTTATATTAGCCTTTTTCGCTTGCTTCTAAAACAACTTCTCTCGGTTTGAGAAGAAGAAGCATCAAATTTGATGCTTGGAGTTTTTAGCGACACTATTTGAGCCGTGCTAATCTAGCTTTTAGGCTTCTCTCAGCTTGATAGGTAAAAGCTAGCAAGTAGGTAGCTAGTCAAAAATAGCTTTTAGGCTTCAAAAGCAGAGTCTCCTATTTGAACTATTTGAGCCATGCTGATCTAGCTGTAAATATAAAACAACAAGATCTCGAACTTAGGATTTCGAATACCAGTCTTCATGTCTTCTCTGTACTGGTTATTCTATACAAAAGTTATTACGAGAAAATTAATGAAAATGTTACTACGGGCGGAAAACATTAGGAAGCAAAGTGAAATCGAGCCATACACTAGGGACCTATACAAAGGTTTTCTTCCATCAAAAGTCCATGTTCAACTATATATATAAGGAGAAATATGATACATAAATCAAGACATTTTCAACAACTCAATAGCTGTTATTTGTCTTCAAATACCCTTCTAATTTTTAACAATTATAGGATCCCATTAATTCAAATTTGTTTTGGTTCTTTTTTTTAGGTTAACAACACAGGGACAGCCCATACTAAGCCAACTACAGAGTACACAGCTGAGGACTACTCTTTTTTGATGGCCACAAACTTTGAATCTGCTTTCCATTTAAGCCAATTAGCCCACCCCCTCCTTAAGGCATCAGGGAGGGGTAATATTGTCTTTGTATCCTCCATTGCAGGAGTTATAGGGTTCCCTGCTCTCACCATTTACGCCGCCACAAAAGGTACAAATTTTGAATTCAAATCATGTTTAAATAAATTTTGATAGTTTGATATTCGAAATGTTGTTATTGTCTCTGTGCTTTTCCTTCCCGATCAGGTGCCATGAATCAAGTCACGAAGAATCTGGCCTGCGAGTGGGCGGTCGACGACATACGCGTAAACTGCGTCGCTCCAGGGCCAATCAAAACTCCACTCATGAAACCAGTTACGTTTTCGGACCTTGTTCTTTTATACAAATTAATAATAGTAATAACTTACATGTTATGTTACTCGCTAAGATGATTCTCCTTTTTGTTATGCTTACAGCTGCTTGACAATGAGGAGCTCACAGCAAAAGAAGCTGCTCGGGCTCCGCTCGCACGAATCGGCGAGCCGGAGGAGGTGGCTGCAATGGTGGCTTTTCTTTGCATGCCGGCCGCGTCGTACACCACCGGCCAAGTCATCTGCGTCGACGGCGGCCGCACAATCAACGGTGCTTCCTAGTGTCCTCCCTACAGGTTTGTAGAAGCTGCAGAAACTTTTATTTAGGTGTTGAAACTTGGAACTAAGCTTCAGATATGTAGAAGCTCTAAGCATAGTTATGGAATTGGATGTGTTGCGTTTAGGTTCATTTCAAATGTGTGGTGTGCTTGTATTTTACAGGTGTGTTGTATAACATGTATTGTTTGGTGCTGGTTACATTCTCGAATAAATTGCTATTTGTGATATGATGATCCACTTAAACTTTCATAGTGCGTTTTGATTGAGTTTATAATTGTAAGTTCTCACAAGATTTAACTGTCGATAAATAAATATTGAAATAATTACTTATATATACTTTTCAAAAATTTCGAAATATCTTATATATATATTTTTTTTTAATTTAAAATATATTGCTCATATATTTTTCTGTTATTTAAAAATAACTCTGCTGACAGTTCTCGTTAAGTTTTTTTGGATTAAATTAAGATTAAATTTCTACCAAAATTAAAAAGAAGTCAAAATACTTTTTTTGTTCCTAACTTAAGAACAAATACGAAATATTAATGGCGGTAGAAGGATATATTTGAAAGAATAAAAAGTCAAAATACTTCTTTTGCCCCTAACTTAAGGACTGCAAATAAAAAAAGTTGATGACGGCAAAAAAATATATTTGAAAAGGCAAAATAATAATTTTACAGAAATAACAGCTGTTCCTAACAGTTTGCTAACATAATTTAATTTTATAGATATATTTGAAAGAACTTGAAAATATATATATACAGTGGGCTGGTATGCTTATGGAAGCACGGAGCCCTCCGTGCTTTCAAGTTGTTTTCGATATTCGGACTTTCGAATCGACGATCGGCTCCGTTAGAGTTGATCTAGAGTATTTGAAATACCTAGAAAATAAATTTTGTGATTTTTCGATATCATTTGCCTAGTGATCGAAGGGCCTCAAAATCAATAATTTTAATGGCCGTGATGAGCCGGTTGCAAGTTTAACGGTGTAGAAATATCCAAATCACATGAAATTTTGATAGAAAATTCTTTATACCATATAAAACAAGATCAATAAGTTTGATCTAAAATTTTAACGTCATATTATCATATTTTGTAAGATTTTTATTTTCAGTCGTTGATTTTGAGCCACTTCGATCACTAGGCAAATGATATCGAAAAATCGCAAAATTTATTTTCTAAATACTTCAAATACCCTAGATCAAGTCTAATGGAGCCGATCGTCGATTCGAAAGTCCGAACATCGAAAACAAAGTGGAAGCACGGAGCGCTCCGTACTTCCATAAGCATCGCTACCGCCACTTCTCTCTCTCTCTCTCTCTCTATACTATATTATTTAGGAGAGAGAGATGAGACTGGGCCTGGGACCGCTTCGAGCTTGAGAGAGCTATATTATATACTACTACTATATTATATATATAATAATATAGCCTCTTCTCTCTCTCTCTCCTCTCTCCTATATATATATATAGTTAGGAGAGAGAGGACTCAGCGTCTTAGAGAGAGAGAGAGAGAGAGCTAGGCTGGTATACTATCGGTAGCACGGAGGCCTCCGTGCTACTAAGTTGTTTTCAATGATGCGGCTTTCAAATCGACGATCGGCTCCGTTAGACTTGATCTACACTATTTAAAAGTATTTGGAAACTAAATTTCATAATTTTTCGACATTATTTGGCTAGTGATCAAAAGGTCTCAAAATTGATAATTTTAATGGTAGATTTGATGCTTTTGTGAATTTAACGGTGTAAAACAATCCAAATTTGATGAAATTTTTATAGAAAATTTTTTTCACTACTTAGAGTAAGATCAGTATCTCTGATCTTAAATTCAAGTCTTTTATCATCACTTTTTATGAAATTTTTATTTTCAGTCGTTAATTTTTAGACTACTCGTTTTGATAGGTAATTGATGCCGAAAAAAGTATGAAATTTAGTTTCCAAATACTTTGAATAGTGTAGATCAAGTCTAACGGAACCGATCGTCGATTTGGAAGCCGCATCACTGAAAACAACTTGGTAGCACGGAGGCCTCCGTGCTACCGATAGTATACCAGCTTAGCTCTATAGAGCTATACAGAAGAGAGAAGATGAGAGAGAGAGAGAGAGAGAGAGAGAGAGTAGGGCTACTATACTCTTATGAGTATTGGGCCCTTCGTACTCATAAGTTGTTTTCGATGATGGAGCTTCCGAATCGACGATCCACTTCGTTAAATATGATCTAGAGTATTTGAAACTTTTAGAAAATAAATTTCGTAATTTTTCGAAATCATAATAAAGTCCATCAAGCGGGCATAAAATGAACTATCAAAATCGAACGACGTCCTAAAAATGGATGATCGGATCCTTCAATTTAAGATCGGAGTTATTGATCTTTATCTAGGTAGTGAATAGAATTTTCTATCAAAATTTCAACCAATTCCGATTCATTTACACCGTTAAACTAGCAAGTATCCCATAACGGTTGTTAAAAATTGTCAATTTTGTGAGTTTTTGATCGTAAGGCAAATGATGTCAAAAAATTATGAAAATTAATTTCTAGAAGTTTTAAATGCTCTAGATAATGTTTAACAGTGTGGATCGTCGATTTGGAAGCTCTATCATCGAAAACAACTTATGAGTACAAGGGCGATCATACTTATAAGAGTATAGTAGCCGACTCTAATAAATATATATTATTATACTAGTAATATATATTATATATAATATAATAATATATATATTAGTATATATATATATATACTATAACAAAATTTCTACTATTTAATAATATAGCGCCAACCAAAATTGTAAAGAGACCTATATTTTATAAAATTTAATTATTAGATTAAGATTCTAATTTTTTTTTTTTAACTTTCATTCAGGTAATAGAGCTATAATGTTTACATGTGTTTGGCAAGCTAGCTCATTATTCGTGGCTCGGTTATTAAACGACTGAATACCAGCTATTTTTCATCTCAATATGCTCAACTTGTTTTAAAATGCGGAACGGCGAAAAATAGATCCAGAAAATAATTTAATGCAAGAAAAGAAAAGATAAGCGGAAAGAACACACCGATATTTACGTGGTTCGGCCAACGGCCTACGTCCACGGGCGAAGACGGAGCAAATAATTTATTAATGTCAAAAAGGCGGAGTACAAAGAAGATCTCTCAAAGAACCAAAATTTAATTAGATCGAAAACGCCGAAATCCGCATCCTACAAGCGACTCCAAATAAGATAGCTCGGCTCACCATAGATGATGTGCGGCTCCTTTTTTGATGCCTCGGAATAGCAACAATATGCCTGTCGCCTTAATTAATTAGCATGTGCAGGCCGCGACTCCTTCACCTTAATTAATTAGCATGTAACGGGCCGCGGCTCCTTCACCAGAATGTTGACTTAATTAATTAGACTTGAGTCTAATTAACAATGCGGCATCATTAGAGCTTGCCTCTAATTAGAGCATGGACCACTAACAACTGAATTAATTTTGCATGGCTCTTAATTGGGTCGCGGCTTCATTAACTTGGCCGTAGCATGTATATATAATACATGTCTCCTAATTAGAGTCTAATTCTAATTAGATTAGAATTACACTCCTAATTATAATCCATATATGCCAAATTAAATCTAAATAATATCTAATCCCAATTAGATTAGGATTTATCCTCAATTTAGATAACTACAAATCTAAACCAAATATAACAATCTCCACCTTGGTTTAATTTGTAGTTTAGCTGCCGCTATGTCGAGATCGCCACAAAACTTCACCTTGAATTTAATTCGCCTTAATGCTCCTTAACGCTCTGTGTTCCGTCTTCTCCAAACGCCCCATAGGGTCTCAAGTGCTGCCAACTGCCACCAAGTCCAAACAATGTTTGAACTTGGCAATAGTAAGGGACTTAGTAAGCATATCCGCCGGATTGTCCTCAGTACCAATTTTCTTAACTGTCAACGTGCGTTTCCCAATCACATCCCGAACAAAGTGAAACTTTACATCGATGTGCTTTGTCCTCTCATGAAACATTTGATCTTTAGACAAATGAATAGCACTTTGACTGTCCGAATAAACAACCGTCGGATCCCAATAAGAAGAAAGCTCTCCAAATAAGCCTCTTAGCCACATAGCTTCCTTCACACCCTCTGTCATAGCAATATATTCCGCCTCCGTCGTAGACAAGGCGACAATAGGTTGTAGTGAAGCTTTCCAACTAACTGCACATCCGCCAATAGAGAATACATAACCTGAAAGTGATCTCCTCCTATCCAAATCACCTGCAAAGTCCGAATCAACATATCCAACCACACTATCCTTACACCTCCCAAACTCTAAACAAGTGTTAGTGGTACCTCGTAAGTATCTCAAAATCCACTTAACAGCCTGCCAATGAGCCTTACCAGGATTGGTCATATACCTGCTAACCATGCTCACTGCGTAGGAGATGTCCGGCCGTGTGCAAACCATGGCGTACATTATGCTCCCGACAGCACTGGAATAGGGAACATGTGACATGTACTCCCGCTCATCATCAGACTGCGGTGATAACTCGGCGGAAAGTCTGAAATGCGCCGCAAAAGGAGTGCTCACTGGTTTTGCGTCTGTCATCCCAAAACGCTTTAAAATCTTCTCTATATATTTCTCCTGTGTCAAATGCAGTAGTCCTGACTTATTGTCCCTCTTAATTTCCATACCAAGGATTTTCTTAGCAGCACCTAGATCTTTCATCCCAAACTCACCCTTAAGTAAAGCCTTCAATTTATTTATCTCAACTATGTCGCTGGAAGCAATTAACATATCATCGACATAGAGCAACAAATATATGAAAGATCCCTTATCAAGCTTTCTAAAATATACGCAACTGTCACGTTTGCTTCTGGAATATCCGTGACCTGTCATGAAGGAGTCGAACCGCTTATACCATTGTCGAGGAGACTGTTTTAAGCCATAAAGCGATTTCTTTAACAGGCAAACATGGTCCTCCTTCCCTTCAACAATGAATCCCTCCGGCTGTTTCATATAAATTTGCTCCTCAAGTTCTCCATGCAGAAAAGCTGTCTTAACATCAAGCTGCTCAAGATACAGGTCATTCATGGCTACTAACGATAAAAGAATACGAATAGAAGTATGCTTTACGACGGGTGAGAAAATATCATTAAAGTCCACACCTTCTACCTGACTGTAGCCCTTAGCAACTAAACGAGCTTTATACCTTGTATCTTCCACGCCAGGGATTCCGTCCTTTTTCTTGAAGACCCACTTACAGCCGACAATTTTCTTGCCTGTAGGCGGTTTTACCAACTCCCATGTGCGATTCTTATGGAGAGACTCCATCTCCTCATTCATCGCCATCAACCACTCTGCAGAACTGGCACCCGAAATAGCTTGATTATATGTGGAAGGTTCACCTTCTTCTTCTGTATCTTGTGCCACTGAAAGAGCGTACGCAACCATATCTTCATAACCATATCTCTGCGGTGGTTTAATCTGTCTCCTCGCTCTGCCTGTAGCAATGCTCTGCCTCTCAACTTGTGGGGTTTCAGTTACTGAGATGTCTGTCGACTGAACTTGTTCTGACTGAGAAGAATCCTGTGACTGAACTATACCATCGGTCTCTACCTCCACCTGCTTGCTAGCACTCGGGGTCTCATTAGAAGAATTACGGTTAGGATATAACATAGCAGATTCATCAAATGTGACATCCCTACTAATAATTAATTTAGACGATTCAGGATACCACAATCTATATCCCTTAACCCCCGATGCATAACCAATAAAAATGCACTTTTTAGCCCTAGGTTCTAACTTGCCTTCATTAACATGAACATAAGCAGGACAACCAAATATTCGCAAATTAGAATAATCAGAAGGGCTACCAGACCATACCTCCTCCGGAGTTTTGCAATCAAGTGCTGAATGTGGAGATCGATTCACTAGATAGCATGCCGTAGAGATCGCCTCTGCCGAGAAACTCTTAGCTAAGCCAGCATTAGAGAGCATAGAACGGGCCCTCTCCAAAAGAGTTCTATTCATCCGTTCGGCCACCCCGTTCTGCTGTGGAGTATGCCTAACTGTTTTATGTCGAACGATCCCTTCCTTTTTGCAGAATTCTTCAAACTCTGACGAACAGAATTCCAAACCGTTGTCGGTCCTTAATCTCTTGATCTTCTTTTCAGTTTGCTTTTCAATCACGACCTTCCACTGCTTGAAATAATTGAACACCTCATCCTTACTTTTCAGAAAGAACGCCCACACTTTACGAGAATAGTCGTCAATAAAAGTCAATATATATCTAGCACCACCATGAGTAGGAGTACGAGAAGGTCCCCAAAGATCAGAATGGATGTAGTCCAGAGTACCTTTTGTTCGGTGAACTGCGGCCTTAAAGCTGACTCTCTTTTGTTTGCCAAGAACACAATGCTCGCAGAAGTCCAACTTTTCTAAACTCTGACTACCAAGTAAACCTCTCTCGTCCAACTTCATCATACCATATTCACTCATATGGCCCAGTCGCATATGCCATAATCTGGTGCTATCCGAATCTGACTTAGAAGAAGAAGTCACTGCTGCTGAACCTGTCACAGTGGAACCCTGTAGAACATATAACATGTCGGACAATTTGGCCTTCATCACTACAAGATTCCCTTTAGCGACCTTCATTAATCCATCAGCTGAAGAATACTTAAAGCCTTTAGTATCAAGTGTACCCAATGAGATCAGATTTTTTCTCATATCCGGAACATGCCGAACCTCAGATATAGTCCTCACTACTCCATCGAACATTCGTACCCGAATAGTGCCAATTCCAATAACTGTGCACTTAGAGTGATTTCCCATCAATACATCTCCACCTTTAATAGGCATGTACGTCGAGAACCATTCTCTATGTGTACAGATATGAAAAGAACATGCGGAGTCCATAAGCCACTCATCCTGTCTGCGTGTCTTATCCGTAACTGTAAAGACGATATCATTTTTATCTGATTCTCCTGCTGCAACACTTGCTTCTGCTTCAGCATTGATATTTTTCTGACTTTGATTTTTATCACCGTTATTCTTCCGCTGCTCTTTATTTTTCAACTTGAAACAATCAGCTTTTATGTGACCCTTCTTCTTACAATAACCACAAATCAGATTTCTGTGCTTTGACTTTGATCTAGATGTACCTCTATTACCGGAACCCTTCTCCCGAGACCTCCCTCTAGCGACCAAACCTTGTCCTGAAGCTCCACCTGTCTCGTTGCTTATCTGCATGTCAATTCTCTCTTTTGAAAGTAAAGAGGATTTAACATCATCGAGACATAGAGTATCTCGTCCAAACAAGAAAGTCTCACGAAAATTCTTATAAGAGGGCGGTAGAGAACATAATAATAAAATGGCTTCATCTTCCTCCTCGATTTTAACATCTATCGAGCGGAGATCCATAATAATAGAATTAAATTCATCTAAATGCGACTTAATAGAGGTACCTTCCGCCATGCGCAACATGAAGAGACGTTGCTTCAAATATAACTTGTTGGTGAGAGACTTCGTCATATAGAGAGACTCCAATTTAAGCCAAAGCCCTGCAGCGGTCTTTTCATTCAAGACCTCGCGCAATACCTCATCGGATAAACATAATTGTATTGCCGTAAGAGCTTTATCATCAATCTCCTCCTTCTGCTCTGCTGTTAACGAATCGGGCATCTTTTCTTTTCCCAAACAGTGCCTTCTGCAATCCTTACTGCGTCAATACAGCACGCATCTTAACTTGCCATAATGCGAAACTGTTTGTCCTGTCAAATTTCTGAATCTCGAACTTCGTCGTCATCTTAATCCTCAAAGGGAATAGAAAGTCTCTAATACTAGTTTGTTAAAATTGGAACGGCAAAAAATAGATCTAGAAAATAATTTAATGCAGGAAACGAAAAGAAAAGAAAAGAGGAAAGAGCACACCGATATTTACGTGGTTCGGCCAACGGCCTACGTCCACGGGTGAAGACGGAGAAAATACTTTATTAATATCGAAAAGGCGGAGTACAAAAAAGATATCTCGAAAGACCAAAGCTTAATTAGATCCGAAAACGCCACAACAATCAACTCAGAAAGAAGGACTTCTCTTAACCCGTACGGACTCCAAAGTGGCGTTAATTAGAGTCGCCGTGGATCCTCACCGTACGGAACATGAATAGCTTGGTTTAATTAATTAGACTTGGGTCTAATTAACATTGCGGCATCATTAGACCTTGCCTCTAATTAAAGCACAGACCACACCACCAAGAATTAATTTTGCATGGCTCTTAATTGGGTCGCGGCGTTATTAACTTGGCCGTAGTATGTATATATAATACATGTCTCCTAACTAGAGTCTAATTCTAATTATATTAGAATTACATTCCTAATTATAATTCATTTATGCCAAATTAAATCTAAATTATATCCAATTCTAAATAGATTAGGATTTAACTCCAATTTAGATAACTACAAATCTAAACCAAATATAACAAAGACAAGATTATTGCCATCTAAATTCCTCCTACCACAACACTTGCTTTTGCTCGAATATTAATTCTTTTTTTATCTTGATTCTTTTCGCTGTTATTCTTTCGCTAATTTTATTTTTTAACTTAAAGCAATTAGTTTTTATGTGATCTTTCTTCTTACAACCGCAAATCAGATTTTTATATTTTGACTTTGATCTATATGTACTTTTGTTACTAAAACCCTTCTCTCGAGACCTCCCTCTAGCGACCAAACTTTCTGCTGAAGCACCACCTGTCTCGTGCTTATCTGCATATCGAGACATGGAGTATCTTGTTCAAATAAGAAGTTATCACGAAAATTTTTATAAGAGGAGGATAAAGAACATAATAATAAAAGAGTTTCATCCTCTTCCTTTATTTTGGCACTTATCGAGCGAAGATTCATAACAATAAAATTAAATTCATCTAAATGCAACTTAATAGATGTATCTTTTATTATGCGTAATATGAAGAGACGTTACTTCAAATATAATTTGTTGGTGAGAGATTTTTTTATGTATAAAGACTCCAATTTAAGCCACAATCCTATAACGGTCTTTTCATCCAATACCTCATGCAATACCTTATTGGATAAATATAATTATATTGCCATAAAAGATTTGGCATCAATCTCGTTCTTCTGCTCCGGCGTTAATGAATCAGGCATCTTTTCTTTTCCCAATAGTGTCACCTCATTGGATAAATATAATTATATTACCGTAAGAGTTTTGTCATCAATCTCCTCCTTCTGCTCCGATGTTAATGAATCGGGCATTTTTTCTTTTTCCAACAGTGCCTTCTGTAATCCTTACTATATTAGTATAGCACGCATCTTGGCTTGCTATAATGCAAAACTGTTGGCCTGTCAAAGTTTTGAATTTCGAACTTCATCGTTATCTTAATCCTCAAGTGAATAGAAAAGGCTTTGATACCAGTTTATTAAAATCAAAACAGCGAAAAATAAATTTAGAAAAATATTTAATGTAGAAAAAGAAAAAAAAAAGAGCACATTGAGATTTATATAGTTCGATCACCCGCCTACATCCATGGTTTAAGACGAAGCAAATAATGTGGAAGGTGGAGCACAAAAATATAGTCTTTAAAAAGAGCAAAATTCTAATTAGATTGAAAACGCCACAATCCCCGTCCATACAAGCAACTTCAAAATCGCTCGGCTCTCACCAATGCACACCACGCCGGTGTTACCACGCATATACGGATTACGGACACAAGAATCATCTCTTGCGTTGCTCAAGCGCGCACAGCTTGCCTCAATTATGCTTGCCCCTTTTAATTAGAGTTCCAGTTGAGAGGCTCTGCTGTCTCTCACCTGCATGGCTTAATTAGAGCTTAATAAGGCATCGCTTCATGGCTTCATTAATTTAGCCATAGCAATATATATATATATATATATATAATACATATATATATAGGCCATAAACACAAGTCTAATTCTAATTGAATTAGAATTAAACTCCTATTTATAATTCATATAGCCCAAATTAATTTAAATTACATTTTATTCTAATTAGGCTAGAATTTAACTTCAATTTAGATAACTATAAATCTAAATCCAATATAACATATATTTTAGAGAAATTTATCTGTCACTGAATATCTTTATACCAAGCTGTACGAAATTAACGCTTTTATTACCTTACAAATTAAGAACACTTATACAATATTACCTCGATCACATACAACAATTATTTTATAGTAGACTCGCACACACTCATGCCCACATTATTTTATGATAGACCGGCACACACACATACACACCTGAAGTTGCAAGTGACTGGCACACCAACCCTCCTCTAAATCTCTCCATACTCTGAACTCTCTATATATGCTACTATTGCTTAACACTGCGGCTTAGTGTGAGGACCTCACACCAATTTGTAGGCATCCAGTGTCTGCTCGGAGTGACTTAAGCTAAATTGGACACAACTAATTCCCAGGATGATAGTAAGGGTAGATAGTGTAGACAGTTTGGAGGATGGTGAGAATAAGAAGGACAGCTGCTGCGAACAAAGAAAGGATGGCCCATGGATTGCTGAAATAGTCCCTCACCAGCTTCGCCCTCCACGAGGGCCAAGGCGAACTGCAGTACTTCCTCACGCCCCGGAACAGTTCGACGAGGTAGTGGTTCTCGGGATCCAGGGTGGCGCAGTCGGCGAGCTGGTTGAAGAAGGCCGCCAGGTCCTCGTCGCTCGCCAGATTGTTCTCCAGGATTCCGAGCTTGTGGAGTATCGCCACATCTTCCCGCGTGTTGATGAGGCAGTCCATGAACACCGCGTAGCTCGTCATGTAAGCCTCCTTCGGCTTGCACCTGCTGCACTGCTCGAAGGCCACGAGGTTCGAGAACCGAGGTAGGGTGGAGGGCTCCACAGAAAGGAAAGGGATCTCGAGCACGCCATTGTGAAATGCTACATCTAGGAAGGCACTAAGACGCCTCTGATTCTGATTCTGACTCTGATTCTGATTCTCCTCCTCCTCCTTCTTCTCCTTCTTCTTCTCCTCCTCCTCCTCCTTCTTCCTGTCCTTCTTCTTCTTCGTCGTCTTCTTCTTAATTGTCACTCCGGCCTCCACGAGCTCGGTAGCGGATGGAATCGTCCTTGGAAATCTTTTCTTAGCCGGCTCCTGTGACCTGCAATTCTTCAATCGGATACAAGAAAGCAGCAAGGTGATACAAGAGGGGAGCAGGGCGAAGATCCTACACGGCCATAACCATTTGAGAATAGTACCGCGGATGGTCCTGCCCGTCGGGTTAGTTTGTGGTTTCGTGACATAGCAGTGGTAGTAGAGATGCAACAAGTGACCAAAATCTTTGGCTTCGCGGGGCACACGTAGGGGGTGATCGTGATTGCCTTGCACTTCCTTGTCTGTGCTCTCTATATCTTCCTCCGGGCTCTCGAGGTTTATGCTCTCGAGGAACTTTACAAGAAGCTCCATCAGAGTTGAAGGTATCTCGCTGTCCAAGGTGGGCGTGACGAGTTCGAACAACTCGTCGAGCACGAAGAGGGGGATTTGGTTCTCGAGCAAGAGCAAATCGTCGCGAATGAGCGGCAAGCTCCAATCCGCAGCGAACAAGTCGTCCTTGTTCCCTTGGTACCACTTGATGAGGAACTCTAGGATGAAGCACCCGTCGAGAAGCAGGATCTCCACGAACTTCTTGGCGTTGAGCTTGACAGGTTCGAAGTAGCACCGCCGCGCCTTTGGCTCCAACTCCCTGATCTTGGCTTTGTAGTAATTGATGCGGCTGTCGCCGCTGCGAGAGCGGAATGACTGGAGGTAACGTTGTTTAAGCCACTCCGTCTCCCGAAGGGAGGGCTCGTCACGGCAACCGTAGGGGCCGATGGCGACCATTCGGGGCTCGTACAGCTCCTTGTTGCGCTCCCGGATGAGGGCCGGGACGCGGAAGAACGTGAACTTCTTATCCGCGGCCGTCAGCTCATCGCTTGAGGGGCGTTGTATATGCCTGGCCAGTACCAGGGACTGGGGAATATCTATTCTCGCTTCTTCCAATCCTTCCATCGTCAACTTATTGCAGAGTTTCTCAAACGCTCACGAATTAATTGGTGCACAAAAAATAGGTGGGAAGAGTTTTCCTCCCTCGGCTTATTTATAACCGCAGACGCAGAAGAGCTCCCTGGATTGGGACAGAAATTATTAGGAGACTTGGATTTTTTTTTTTTTTTGAGAAATAAATAGAAAGCTATCTGTTTCATTTATTAAGTAAAATGAATTGAGCGTACAGAGATAGAAGCAACTTAGGTCTCCCGTAGATTTGAAATTCAAAGTGTATATTTGAGCCCGTGGAATATATCGCGATTTGGGCGTTAGATTTCACATCTCGAGTAAAAATTTAATATATATTTAAAAATCACAAAAAAAAAAATTAAATAGTTTTTTAGATAAATTTTTAGTTTCATAACTTAGTATCGAATTAATTTTCAAACTCTTAATTTTAAAATTTTTAAAATTCTTAATTATTTTATGTTAGATAAATTTATTTAATTTTTAATGCTAATCTTTTTCTTCTTTTTTTTTTTTGAGAAAAAGGTGATATATTACCCATTTCATTTATTTTTTTGAAAATAAACTCATACCAAATTGTGAAGCAATTAGGTTTCAAACTTAAAACTTTAGTTACCAACCACCAAATCTGTTGTCACTTACACTAGAGACGGTTGGTCATTGGTGGATTTATATAAAAATTATTTTTTATCTAAAGATCAAAAGTCTGCATAATTATTTGTCATTAAGACGATTGTTGACTCAATGGCATGCAGAAGAAGACCTCTCAACAAGTCATTCGGCACGAGTTCTTTTTAGGTTCTAAATTTGCCACTTGTTTCAATTTAAATGATTAAATTTTCGTTGTAGATAAGGCATCTTTTTCTTCGCTCTTGTGGATAGGACATTTAGGTTCTATATGCAAGATGCGTTTCTCAAGTTTCACCGCTTGAAACAAGAGAATCGCTCTGTTGAGGAATACTCGGAGGAGTTTGATCATCTTATGATGCGGTGCGGTATTTACGAACCGGAGGAGCAAACCATCGCTCGTTACCTCGGTGGGCTTCGTCGTGAGATTTTCGACATCGTCGACCTTCAGCCTTATTGGACATACAACGACGTCTACAAGCTTGCGATTAAAGCGGAGAGATAGCTCAAGGGAAAGGAGGTGCGTCGAGCATCAAGTGCCAGTGGTAATCGATCCATAGCCCGTGAGAACACTCCCAACCGGGGGAGTACTTCTCAAACTTCTAAGTCCATATCCCAAAAGTCTCATCTGAAGCAAGATGCGGTGAGTACTTCTAATTATCCTAGTTCTTCGAATTCCAACCCGCGACGGTGCTACAAATGTCAAGGCTTCGGACACATTGCCTTCGAATGCCCAAATAGAAGAATTGTTACTCTGTTGGACGAGATACCTGATGAAGAGGAATGTCTTGAAACTACATCACCCGTGTATGATGAAGAAGTGGAAGGGGAAGATGAAGTCACTTATGGTGATGGAGGAGAGGCTCTTGTCATTCGATGAGCCTTAAGCGCTACACCTGTCAAGGAAGATGATTGGCTTCGCAACAATATTTTTCACACACGGTGCACTTCCCATGGCAAGGTATGTAATGTTATTATAGATGAGGGTAGTTGTGAAAATGTAGTTTCTACTACTATGGTAGAGAAGCTACAGCTTCCTATAGAGAAACATCCCCAACCATATAAACTCTCTTGGCTTAAGAAAGAAAATGATCTGAAAGTGGAGAAAAGATACTTAGTTGACTTCTCTATTGGTAAAAATTATAAGGATGAAGTGTGGTGTGATGTCATCCCTATGGATGCATGTCACTTACTTCTTGGACGTCCATGGCAGTTTGATAGAAAAGTCATACATGATGGTTTTAAGAATACTTATTCCTTCACTAAGGATGGCACTAAAATCACACTAGGCCCTTCCAAACCTGAGTATTTATCCAAATTTTCTACAGAAGAGGATAAAATCTTATGTTCTAAATCATTATTTCTTAAGGAGTTGTCAAAATCCTCCGAGGCCTATGCTTTACTCCTTGTAGAGGAAAATAAAATAGAGAATACGATACCTCCTATCATCGTACCCCTTATTCATGAGTTTAAAGATGTAATTCCGGAGGAGATTCCACCTGGTCTTCCACCTATGCGGGAGATCCAACATTGCATTGATCTTGTGGCGAGCGCCGCTATCCCCAATAAGGCAGCATATCGAATGAATCCGAAGGAGAATGAAGAGCTACAACGACAAGTTGAAGATCTTATTCGAAAGGACTTAGCATGAGAAAGTATGGGCCCCTGTGCAGTGTCGACGCTACTAGTGCCAAAGAAGGATAAATCTTGGCGCATGTGTGTGGATAGTAGAGCGGTTAACAAAATCACTATTAAGTACCGCTTTTCTATTCCACGTCTCGACGATCTTCTTGACCAACTTCATGGTGCCTCAGTCTTCTCAAAAATTGATCTAAGAAGTGGCTATCATCAAATCCGTATGCGCCCTCGTGATGAATGGAAAACGGCTTTCAAGACGCGTGACGGTCTCTACGAATGGATGGTCATGCCATTTGGCTTTTCAAATGCTCCAAGCACTTTTATGCGACTCATGAATCATGTATTCAAACCCTTTATTGGTAAGTTTCTTGTTGTTTACTTTGACGATATTTTGATCTACAGTAAAAGCATTGAGGAGCATATAACACATCTTCGACAAGTATTCCAAATTCTACGGGAGCAAAAGCTATACGCCAATTTAAAGAAATGCAACTTTGTGACAAATAGCCTAGTCTTTTTGGGCTATGTTGTCTCGGCCGAAGGTATCAAGATGGATCCAGCGAAGGTTGAGGCCATTGTTTCGTGGCCCGAACCTACTTCACTTCAGGACATTCGAAGCTTTCATGGCCTTGCTTCTTTCTACCGGCGCTTCATCAAAGGGTTTAGCACTATCATAACCCCCATCACTGATTGCTTGAAAGGAGGATCTTTCAAATGGACGAATAATGCAAAGAAGAGTTTTGAGCTTCTGAAAACAAGGATGATAGAAGCTCCCCTCCTTACAATCCCCGACTTTGACAAAGTGTTCGAAGTGGAGTGCGATGCCTCAAATGTGGGAATCGGTGCGGTACTTAGCCAAGAAGGTAAACCTCTTGCTTTCTTCAGTGAAAAGTTGAATAATTCCTGATAAAATTATTCTACCTATGACAAAGAGTTTTATGCTATCGTTCGAGCTTTGGAGCATTGGCGCCACTATCTTATTTCTAAGGAGTTTATTCTCTTTTCTGATCATGAGGCCTTAAAGTATATTCATGGCCAACACAAACTCAATAGAAGGCATGCTAAATGGATAGAATTTTTACAAGCTTATACTTTTCACATTAAACACAAGGCGGGTAAGCAAAACCAAGTGGCAGATGCCTTGAGCCGAAGACATACTTTACTTTCAGCCATGCAAGTGCAAGTTCTAGGCTTCGAGGTGCTCAAGGAGCTCTACGAGGATGATTCGTATTTTGGCAAGGTATGGAAAGATTAATTGTTCAAATGGATCTCACAATAAATTTATTCTGCACGATGGCTATCTTTTCAAAGGCAATCTTTTATGTATTCCTCAATGTTCTCTATGTTATTTCATTATTAAAGAAGCCCATGAAGGAGGACTTAGCGGTCACTTTGGAAGAGACAAGACGGTAGCCCTGTTACAAGAGCATTTTTATTGGCCACACCTATATAAAAATATTTCTAACTATATTGCAAGATGCAAAACTTGTTATATTGCTAAGAGCCATGTTCAAAATACTGGCCTCTACACTCCATTGCCAGTTCCTAATGCGCCATGGGAGGATGTGAGTCTTGACTTCGTTTTGGGTCTACCGCGGACTCAACGGCACAAGGACTCTATTATGGTGGTCGTTGATCGATTCTCCAAAATGGCACATTTCGTTCCATGCACGAAGACGATGGATGCTACTCACATCGCTGACCTCTACTTCCGGGAGATCGTTAAGCACCATGACATTCCAAAAACGATCACTTCTGACAGAGATCCAAAATTTGTTAGTCATTTTTGGCGTACTTTATGGAGAAAGTTGGGCATTACCCTCCAATTTAGCTCTTCTCATCATCTCCAAACCGATGGTCAAACGGAGGTTGTCAACCGAAGCTTGGATAATCTTCTACGAAGTTTGGTAGGCAAGAATATTCGGCAATGGGATCTAGTTTTGCCGCAAGCTGAATTTGCCTACAACCGTTCATCTAGTCAAACAACCGGTGCAAGTCCATTCCAGGTAGTTTATGGTCGCAATCCCATTAGCCCGCTTGACCTCTCTCCCCTCTCTACTACTTATTTTTTAGCAGTGATGCTGATGAACAAGCCAAGCACATTAAGCAATTGCATGAGCAAGTTCGAGCTCGCATCATTAAGCACAATGAGAAGTATCAAAAGGCGGCCAACAGACATCGCAAACCAGCGACCTTCAAAGAAGGAGATCTAGTGTGGGTGCATCTTCGTAAAGAGTGCTTTCCACAAGGACGACATGGCAAGCTTAAACCAAGAGCAGATGGACCATTCAAAGCTTAGTTAGTTAATTCGCGATTAATACGCGAATTATTGGCGTATTTTTTAAGATACGAATTAAACGGTGGTTTTCGTATTTTTTCGAAAAGTACGAAAAAAATCGCGATTTTTTCATCAAAAAAAATTATTCGCGAATTAGTCGCGATTCGCGAATAATTCGCCCAAAAATTCGGCGATCGCGGTCGCGTCGTCGCCGCTCTCGTTGCCGCTCGCGTTGAGGGGAAGGGATTGTCATGGTGCTACCATGACCTGAGTGGGAAGCGTAGGAGTAGGATAAGGTGAAGGAACCAGAGGAAGACAAGAGAAGATCCATGGCAAAGAGGAGTAATGACGGCGGCGAGTTTTGTGAAGAAGAAGAAGCTTGTTCGGGTTTTGGGTTCGCGCTCCCTCACTGTAGCGTTACCGGATCCGCATCCAAGGGGTGAACTATGGAAATGCCCTGTTCGGGTCTTGGGTTCGCACTTCCTCTCTGTAGCTTCTCCAGACCGGATCCGCATCCGAGGCGGAGGCGGATTCAGTTCACTCACAGGCCAGTCCAGGCGTAGAACCCAGCCCGACACGTCGTCGCCGCTCTTTTTATATATTATTTTATTTTTATATAAAAATATTTATATAATATTTTATTTATAAATTTTTCATTATTTATTAATATTTTAAATATATAAATTTTATGTATTATTAATATATTTTTATTATTAATATATGAATATATTTAATCTATATATAAAAATTATAATAATAATATATATAGTATATTAATTATTATATATTTATTATATAGCCGAATTTTTGATGCCGAATTTTTAATTGGTAGACGTATAATATCCGTATAAATCACGTATCCGAATAATTATCGAATCCGATTTTTAACCGTATTTTTCAATGAATTTAAAAATTAAAAGACGAATTTTATCCGAATTATACCCGTACCGAATTTTTGCCGAATCCGAATTAACTAACTATGATTCAAAGTGCTTAAGAGGATTGAAGAGAATGCCTATAAGATTGAGTTGCCCGGTGACTACAATGTTTCGGCGACTTTCAATATTGCAGATCTTTCACCGTATTATGAAGACAACCCACATGCTGAACTTGAGGACAAGTTCTTTTCAACCGGGGGAGAATGACACCGTTCCTGAAGTTGATGGATGAAGCCATTAATCACTTAATAAATGTTCGTTTTGAAATAAGTGTATCCCTTTGTTTTTCTATAATTGTCTTTTCGTTTTCTTAAAAATGAGTTATGATAGTCTAGATTTGTGTGTCTTTTAGTATTTCTAAAAGTACCTTTTAATTTTTCTATAAAATTAAAGAGTGCATTAATGTGTAGAGAAGATGAAAGGTCATTTGAGAGCTTATAAATATGTAATAATTTTATAATGAAAAAAAGTCAAGTTGAGTTGAAGTTTCTACTTTTATTTGTGAAGAATGATTTCTTCTTGCTCCTATCTCCTAGGTGGATTTCTTATGAGAGAAGAGTGTTGCTCAACCATTGTGTTGGTGAATTCCGCATAGTGGTGAATATTTATCGTCTTATATTTGTCCTATCTCCGCATCCCCTCTAAGTGCCGGCGTCATAATTGATGATCCAAAGAAATGTGAATAAATCTCTACGAATCGGAAAAGGACGTGCGAGAAGAAAAAGAAATATGATTGGCTTTTAGGAAAAAGTTTTTATGGGATTCAATCTACGCGCGTACCTGCTGCATCCGTCATGAATGATGCATCTTTTTTATTCACTTTTGGCTGCTCCCTCTGTGATTGATAGCCACATTTGGCAATAGAAATTTCCAAGTTTGATTAAACAGAGTTGACAAGAAGATAATGTATATCTAATATTAGAGATATATTTTTTAAAATTAGCTCCATCTTACAAGGAAGCACTTGAGAATAAATCTGATTTTATTTCTCCTTCAATAAGTTATAGCCTAGTTCTTAAAGAGGAGGCAATTAATAGCAGTAAGATTTCGCGGAATACTGATCGTCCCTAGCATAAATGACAAAGAGCTTGATGGTTGATATCTGAGGTCTCAAATTTGAATCCTAATTGATTCACATTTTCAGCTAAATTTATTTCTAAATGAAATAAACGAAACGGGTAACATGCTATCTTTCTCTCAAATAAAACAAAAAAAGATTTTGGAGAATCTGCGTCTATTTAATCAAGTGAAGCGTAATTTTGACTAAAACAATTAACCTATATTACATAGTAAGTGCCTAAATTAATGCAAATATTATTGTAGTTGTTTATTCTATTATTGTCAAACTACTTTATTTTTTTGAAAGAACTTAATTTTTTTTTTGGTTAAAAGAGAAAGATATACTACCAACTTAATTTATTGATTCTTTTTTTTTAAAAAAAAAAGCTTAATATGTGAAACAACTAAGATTCAAACTTAAAACCTAAGATATCAACTCTTCAGCTTTTTGCCACTCGCGCTAGAAACGGTCAGTTTTCTGAATTAAAAGTTGTTGAAGAGTGCTAGATAATGTCCATATATTTGCTGCTATAAGTCTTTCAAAATATTGCCTACAGTTAAAAAAATAAAAAAAGCCTTTCAAAATTTTGACTTTTGATTGATTTACACATATAGTTTGATGTGGTTTACAAGTACAACAGTAAATAAAAAATATGAAAATAATGTTGTATATACGTATATATATTTTTTGAGAAAAAAAATAGCATGCTAATCTCTCCATTCATAATAATGTTGTAAATTTTCCATGTGTTTAGTCTAAATTGGTTAAATTTTGATTGTAGATAAGGCATCTTTTTTTTTTTTTTTGCTTTTGGCTGCTTCTTCTGTGATAGAAAAATTTGATAATAAAAATAATCTGATAAGGTTAAAACCAGTTGAAAAACATAGTGTATGACGCGTAAAAGAGATACATGTATCTATATTATTTTAATAATTATGAGTTTGAAAGATAGGTCACCTATATTTGTACTATTCTAATAATTGTGAGTTGCAAGTGGCAAAGGACTTGGTGGTTGATACCCGAGACCTAAGTTCGAATCGTAATTGATTCACATTAATTTCCAGCTAAGTTTATTTCTAAATGAAATAAACGAAGCGGGTAGCGTGCTATCTATCTCTCAAAAAAAATAAAAATAAAAATTGTGAGTTGCATCAGTCAGCTCTTTCTTATTTTATCAAGAAGAAATCCGAATAGTTTGATTTTTTTTAGATTTGAGAGCGTTTTCTACATTTCATCCATCAATCCACCCTAACATCTATTATCTCATCATCTTATATGTTAAGTAAATTTAAAAATTTAAATATAAAAAAGTTTATATTTAGAAATTCATATATTTAAGTGTACATAATTTTAAATTAAATTTAGTTTTTATAAATTAAAATTATGTAACGTATAAATTTAAAGAACCAAAAATTAAAAATACTAAATTTACCTAATTTTAACTTTTAATTATTAAATCACAATATTGAAAATTTATATGTTATTAAATTAAATTTATAATTTTTTAAAATTCAATGCAATTTACTATAAATTGATACATTTAAAATACTTTAACATTCTTAAATTTATTTATTTATTTTTAACAATCTAAAAATCTAGCGGTAGCTGATAAGAGATTTTTATGGACAAGGTGGAAAACACTGGTGCATTTTTTAAAGAAATAATTTTATGAATATTCTCCTTACATACTATAATATCACTAATATGCTCATAAATTTAATAATATCATGCATGTCCTTTTAAATAATCACGAAGTTCCCGATACCCCTAATGATTTTTTTTTTTTTCCAAAATAACCGTCATAGTTAAAAAATATCTATTTTCTTCTTATTTATGATATCATTAATGTCCCTTAAATTTTTTTATCTTGTGATATTCAAAATTTTCCAAAAATACTCTCTAAACTTTTTACTAATACTTTTTATCGCCACGCATACAACATAAGTCACACGAACACTTTTACAAATAAATAGTTTAAAAATTAAGTTTTTAAAAAAGGTCCTGTCCATTAATTTATCAATATTCAATCTAGTTACTCCAAAAAGTATTCACTTTTTTTTGTTAAAAAAAAAAATCTAATTGTGAAACAAGCGAAAATTACTTATTGAGCTAGAAAACTTTTTTCCGAAATTTTTTGGTCTGAACCAGACACCCCCTAAATATGTTTACAAAATTAAAAGAAAAATCCCATCGATTAATTCAAGTAGACCTTAACTTTGAGAGCTTATGTTTTGTATCTTGCACTGTGGAAATTAAAGAATGAAAATTTTGAGTCAATATAAAGTCCTTATTCTAAGTATATAAGTCATTCTGAATCCATCCAATTAATTAAGTCCTCTCGGAGAGAGAGAGATTAATTCCTCCCCCAGCTTGATTAGATTTCGACACAACTTGAGGATGAAGAGATCTATACGCAAATCGTACATTCAACAGCCAATCAAGCTATGCCTCCAAATCCGACAATCTGCCAGATCCGATTTAGGATAGAGTTTGCAAGAAGCAATCAGTTAAGACTATGCCACACCATTATTGGAGTCTCATGCATGTTGTTACACTTTTCATTATAGATACATTTCGAAACATTCTTAATACTGAATTAATTGATATTCATGTTGACGTATGTGCATTTTCTCGCAATAGGATAGTAAAAATCTACGACATGCACGTGTTCTTCCATTATCAGTACATTTGAAAAACCCCTCCTTACAGATAAAAGGTTTGGAGGAATTATGAAAGGAAAAGGTTCCAACCCAGTGAAAACAAAAGAAGACAACGTCGTACGGATACATAGACCACCATGAAAAGGCAGAGAGAAAAGGCGACACCTCACTTTCCAGGACACGTGGTTCCGGGCCCAATGTCGGAAAAGGAAGATGCATGTGAATGGAAAAGATCACAATCTTATTCTGGAGTCGGTACAATGTAAGATGGACACTCAGGTCCAATTAGTATCCATAAATATTTTATTTAATATATTTATTTAATAAACTCAAAAAATATATATATTTGATAAGTAAAGAAAGCATTTAAATATTTAGAATAAAATATTATATTCGATATTTAAGTCATTTTTTAGAATAAGATGAATCATCTCGTAGATAAAATATATCATTATACTAAATCATGAATTGTAATACTTTTTAAGAAGTCAAAATCAAAACTTTTATTTATAATCATACGAAAATTATTTATATCAAATAAAATAATATTTGAATAACTTATTGGAACATCAAAATAAGAGCTTACCATTTTCCATCTCACATTTGCTTACTATTCTTCTTAAGTGCTCTCTCTCTCTCTCTCTCTCTCTCTCTATGTCTATAAATCCCCCCTCTTCTCACTATTTCCTCTCTATCTCTATCCCTTGGGGTTGCTGTGGTCTGTGATAGTGGACTCACTGAAGCCATCAATAAATTTAATAAAACCCTCAGTTTCTTTAAACTAAACTTAAATCCAAAAGATTGAAAGGCAAAGGGGTCACCTTGAAAATTTTGAAGGTAACACAGCCATTTGAAAATGGCTTGTCATTGAGGGGATCTCCATACAATTTCTTTTTTTTATCTTTATTTACAGGTGAATATGTATGCAACCTTTTGTAATATGATACTTTTTCTTTTTTTTTTTTTTGATTAAACAGGGGTTCGCCTGTTTGGTAGGGGGATACAAGCAGAGGGGACAAAGGGAGGCTTGTTCAGAGGAGAACGAGCAGAGTACAAGAGATTGAGTGGGAGAAACAAATTAGTCTATCTATGTTGATCGCACAAGTTTCCAAACTCGTCCACGATCTGTTGGTTGGTTACCTCCTCCACAAGTACATCCAAAGCTTGACTAAGCAGGTGACGGTCTTGCCCAGTTCTTCGCTAGAAGTGCGGCGATTAGTAAAGATTCTTGAGTTTCGCTCTTTCCATATTTCTCAGCAAGCTGCCACAAAGCATAAGTCAAACCAAGATTTTGCAGCTCCCGACAACACGTTCCTGCAACTCATCCATCTCATGGGAATGTCTCCGACTGCTGTCTGCAGTAAAGCGGTGATGTTCTGTAACCCTGAAAGTATCGCGTTCCACGTAGCTCGCGCGTAAGGACACCCAAAAAGTAAATGATTCTGGTTTTCCTCATTGCTCAAGCACATCACACAAATTAAGGGACCCTGCCACCCACGTTTGGTTAACAAGTCCGCCGTCAAAATCCTGTTTCTCGCTGCCAGCCACATAAAGATTTTGATCCTGAGTGGCGCTTTTAGCTTCCAAAGGTGAGGCAAGCTGCAGTCCGATACTCCGCAAAAGGCGAGGAAATCGTAGGCGCTTCCGGTTGAGAAATGGTCACTTGAGTTCCATCTCCAAATGACTGAGTCTTCCAGTTCAGCATTGAAGGAGGTAGTGGATACCAGGGCCGCTAGGTGGTGGAGTTCGTCCTGCTGCGGCCGGCTAAGTGAGGAACTGAATCCTAGCGAGGTACTTCCGGCAAAACGTCGAAACCATCATTTGACGGAGATCTGTTTCTGCGTCGTTATGCAATACAGGTTGGGAAATTGTTTTCGCAGGGGTAACTCACCATGCCATCTGGAATTCCACATAGAAGTTAGCCTGCCATTGCCGAGTGAGAGATTGACAGAGGTTGTGAAAGGTGCCGCTGTAGAAAGGATCGCTTTCCAAACAGGAGAACCCCCAGCTGGTTTAGAGAGGTCTGTCCGAGGCGGCCGATGTTTAGAGTGTTTCTGTCGAAGAAGCTGTACCCAGGGGAGTGAAGGTGAATTGAAGAACTTCCAAAGGCCCTTCATTAGGAGTGCTGCATTCATGTGGCGAATATTTCGGATACCAAGACCCCCATGCGTCTTTGGGCGACACACGTTCTCCCATCTAACGAGACAGTGAAACCCGCTCACGAGCTTCTCTCCTCTCCAAAAGAAGCCTCCGCGAATTTTGTCGATGGCCTTCGTGACCCAAACTGGGAGCAAAAAAGCAGAGCAGAAATAGATAGGAATGCTCGATAGAGAAGAGTTGAGAAAAAAAGCAGAGCAGAAATATGATACATTTTGAGTTTACTATGCAACCTTTTAATTTATTTAATTTGAAAAACTGCTAGATAGAAAAAAAGCAGAGCAGAAATATGATGGGAAAAAAGCAATTTGACCCAATCTGCTAGATACGAAAAAAGCAGAGCAGAAATATGATACATTTTGATTCAACTAAACCTTTAAAATTTTGAGTTTACTATGCAACCTTTTAATTCCTTTAATTTGAAAATTTTAATGACTCTTTCATTTTAAAATTTTTAAAATATTATTTATTTTTATGGGTCTAATTAGTATTTTTTTTAATATAATTTATATAACTATAATTTTATTAAAATACAAAATGGACCTAAAATTTGTACTTATATCAGATGAATTAAAGGCTGTATATTAAAATTAAACTTTTAGAAGATTGAATAGTTAAATTAAAACAGAATAAAATTTGGACTAGTCCTATATATTTTTTTATCTCATTTAAATTGGCCTACTTTTAAGCAACATCTTGAAAGTAGGTCAATTTAAAATTACTCCCTAAACTTTTCACCAATACTTTTTATCGTCACAGCAGGCGTCACAATGTCAGACGTCACAATGTCACATGGACACTTTTACAGATAAATAGTTTAAAATTTTACAAAAATATCCTTTCTGTTTATCAAAATTCAATCTACTCACTCCAAAAATATGTTTGGAAAATCAAAAGAAAAATTCCACCCATTATCTCGAGTACACCTTAACTTTGAGAGCTTTGTTTTGTATCTTGCACTGTGGAAATTAAAGAATGAAAATTTTTGAGTCAACTTAAAATCGTTGTTCTAAGTATATATAAGTAATTCTGAATCCATCCAATTAATTAAACCCTCTTGGAGAGAGAAATTATTGTCTGCACCTGGTGTACTCGTGTATCTCATACGCTGCACTCTATATTTGACAGTTATTAGTAATTAAAAATTAAATAAAATCTGGAACTTTAAAAATATCTACTTAATTTATTGGTTGACCAAAATGCTCTTTGTTCATTTGAAAAAATTTCTTCAAATATTCCTTATCCTCTAGAGTTCACTAATGAGATTGGAGTTTTAGATGGCTATTCTTGAAATTGAAAAATAAATTGAAAAATTTTGAATAATAGTAAAAAGTCTATTAGCAAAGGTCCCTTTAAATATATTTGCTATTATTAGACAATTTCGTTAAAATTTGATTAGTTGAGAGACACCATATTAGCAATGTGACTGCTGCAATCTAAACTTTTTCCTCACATACCTAATTTGATAATGTTGTGATTAAAAATGATATTTTTATACTATGAAAACTTTCAAAAAATTCAAAATCACATAAGTTTGCTTTTTCACACTATAATATTGTGGTTACAAGTGCCATATATCATAGAAGTAAGTAGCCACATTAAGAAACTGAGGATAATAATTTTTCACAGAGACAACTTTGTATTGGCAAAATGGTCATTTCACATGTTCACCATTAAAAATCTAACGAGAGATCAAACGGTAGGAACAAACATAAACGTATTAGAAGTTTTAGATGGATATACTTACAAATTATAAAACTTTTTAAAAAATAAATCTAATCACTTAAACTTTTATAGAAATTTATCTATCACTAAATATCTTTGTAGCAAGCCATGCGAAATTATTGCTTTTATTAACATACGAAGAACATTTGCACAATTCTTCACATTCAACTATTATTTTAGTAGGCTCGCACACACTCACATCCAAATTATCTCATGGTACACTGGAACACACTCACACACACCCGAAGTTGCAATTAAATGACTGGCACACCAACTCTATACTAAAACTATCCGCGCGCGCTCACACTTAATTTCCACGCTACTACGTACTACTCGATCCACACGGTGTCTTGGTGTGTGAGGACCTCACACCAATTTGTAGGCATCCATCCAACGTCTGTTCGGACTGACTTAAAGCTTAGTCGGACACAACTAATTAATTCCCAGGATGATAGTAAGAGCAGATGGTGTAGACGGTTTGGAGGATGGTGAGAATAAGAAGGACAGCTGCTGCGATCAAAGAAATGATGGCCCATGGATTGCTGAAATAGTCCCTCACCAGCTTCGCCCTCCACTTGGGCCAACGGGAATCGCAGTACTTCCTCACGTCCCGGAAGAGTTCGGCGAGGTAGTGGTCATCGTAATCCATGTAGGCCAAGTCGGAGAGCTGGTTGAAGAAGACCGCCAGTTCCTCGTCGCTCGCCAGATTGTTCTCCAGGATTCCGCGCTGGTGGAGTACCGCCACATCCTCCCGCTTGTCTATGAGGCAGTTCATGAACATCGCGTAGCTCGTCATGTAAGCCTTATCACCCTTGCACCCGCCGCACTGCTCGAAGGCCACGAGGTTTGAGAACCGAGTTAGGGTGGAGGGCTCCACCGAGAGGAAAGGGATCTCGAGCACGCCGTCCTCAAATGCTACATCTAAGAAGGCACTAAGACGCTTCTCATGAGTCTCATTCTCATTCTTCTTCTTCTTCTTCTTCTTCTTCTTCTTCTTAATTGTCACTCCGGCGTCCAGGAGCTCGGTAGCAGATGGAATCGTCCTCGGTTTTGGATCAGTTCGCAGTTTCGAGCGAGTTTGTGGTGCCGTGACATAGCACTCGTAGTAGAGATGCAATAAGTGATGAAAGTTTTCCGCTTCCCATTTCTGGGGCTCTTTTGTTTCTTCCTCGGGTTTCTTCGTTTCTTGCTCGGGGCTCCAAAAATGGGAAGCAAGCCAAAAATGGGAAGCAAGCCAACAAGTGCCGCAATTAGCTTTCTTCCCTTTTTTGGAGCTCTTTGTTTCTTCCTCGGGGCTCTCGACGCTCATGCGTGTCAGGTAGTCTACAAGAAGCTCCATCAGAGAATAACGTACACTGCTGCCCAAGGTGGACTTGAGGCGTTCGAACAACTTGTCAAGCACACGGAGGGGGATTTGGTTCTCAAGCAAGAGCAAATCATCGTGAACCAACGACGAGCTCCATTTCGAAGTGAAAATGCTGTCACCAAACCCTACCTTCCACTTGATGAGGAACTCGAGGATGAAGCACCCGTCGAGAAGCAGCATCTCTGCAAACTCAACGGGGTTGAGCTCGACCCGCTCGAAGTAGCACCCCTGCACCTCCGGCACCAATTCCTGGATCTCGGCTACGTAGTCCTCGATGGTGCTGTAATTGCGAGGAGGGAATTCCTCCTGGATCTCGGCTACGCCGTCCTCGCTGGTGCGCGTGCTGCAGTTGCGAGGGAGGACTGCCTCCTGGATCTCGGCTACGCCGTCCTCGCTGGTGCTGATGCTCCTGCGAGAGAGGATCTCGGCTAAGCGGTCCTCGATGCTGATGATGCTCCTGCGAGAGAGGAATTCCTGGAGGTAACGCCATTTAAGCCACTCCGCCGCCCGGAGGGAGGGATCGTTGTTGCGGCGGCCGTAGGGGCCGATTGCGACCGTTTGGGGCTCGTACAGGTGCTTGTTGCGCTGCCGGATGAGGGCCGGCGCGCGGAAGATGGTGCACTTATCCGAGGCCACCGACTCCTTCCTTAAAACACTGAGTTTCCCCCGGGCGGAGCTCAGCAGGGGCTCGCGAATATCTATTGTTAATTCACCTTCCACTCCTTCCATCGTTATCTTTTTTATTGCAAAGTTTCTCACACTCCGGCGAATTTATTGGTGCCGAAAAAAATTGGGTGGAAAGAGGTTTCCTCATCCGGCTTAATTTATAGCTGCAGCCGGATAGCTCCCTGAACAGAGAAAATTTATTGTATCATATTTGCACTACATCAGCAATAATAAGTTAATCATAAATTTTATTTTAAAAAAAAATTTAATAAAAATATTTTTTTTATAATCACGATGTGATGGATTAATTCAAAAAAAATTTATTTGATTTATTAGAGACACGACTTAACCAATTTATCCGGTGTATTCTAAAATTTTTCCGCTGGATCGGACAAAAATTACTTGGAGACTGGAAATCCGGATTTATACATTTTGACTCAGCCGGAGCCGCCGCTATTTGGACGTGGGATTTCACATCTCAACTTACATTTTTTTTCTTTGCTCTTGATTGCTTTTTCTGTGATAGCAATATTTGATAATAGAAATAATCCGATATGACTAAAATCAGTTGAAGAATATCTTGTATCACGCATAAAAATTAAATATACCTATATTAATTTGCACTATTTTAATAATTGTGATTTTGAGAGGTAGTTCACCTACATTTGTACTATTTTAATAAATGTGTGTTGTAGAGTGATCAGCCATTTTTTGTTCCGTGGAGAAAAAATCAGAACAATTTTGATATTTTTTTAAAAAATTTTTAGATTTGAGAGCGTTTTGCACATTTCACTTATCTATATATCCATCCTATCACCTATTATCTCCTCATCTTATTTGTAGTAGTCAACACCACATCGTTATTGTGCCATCGTAGTTCTCATAAGTAATTGGCACATAAAAAAAAATTTTGATAAAAACATACAAAGCTTATATCATTTTAAATCAGTTATTTGATCTTTAAAAATTTTAATTTTACTATCTAATCTATCAGTCTGTTTGATATAAATTAGCAAATAATATTTTAACTTCAAAATTTTAACCTCATTATTTACTTTAATAAATTTATAATTATGAGAATTGTATAAAGTATATATATTATCTAAATCTGTTAGAATTAACGATGTATTCATATTTTAGAATCAAAATGCTGTTGATCGACTCAAAACAAATTAACAATATTAAATAGCGAAATTAAAATTTTGAAAGATGAAATAGGCAATTCAAAATATTTTATAAGTTAGAAAAATTTTATAAGTTTTTGTCTAGAAAAAAAATTAAAGAAAAATGTCTCCCTATAAGAACCTTGTTATGGGACAACTAATAATATAGGATGGTTACATTCTGAAAACGATAGCTGACTCCTCGGCGCATGGAAGACATCTCAACAAGTCCGTTTGGCAAATTTGCTTTTTTTTTATAAAAGAAGTAAGGGTAATTAGGATAAAGGAAATGGGACCCTGCTGATTTATTTTATGGATAAATGCTTCGTCTACCCAAAATTTGTCCCTCAATTTTTTTTTTATTTACCTTTATTTGTTTTTTTTTTGGGACGGATTGGAAGGCAATCCAACTAGAGCGTCTTTTAATTCTCCAGTTATATTATTTTTGTATATTGTAATGCGTTGACAGTAATAATGCATCAGTTTTAATTAACTCATATATGCAATTAATATGCTATATAAATTTATTATAGTACTGTAGTAGCACTTTAAGATACGGTGGTTTTTTTATTTTTTATTTTTTATTTTTTGTAGATGGTATGGAAAAATATTTTTGAATGCTGTTCGTAAGTCACCTGGATTAGGCGGCCTACTTTCAACGACTTCAAAATTTTTTTTGCCGAAGTCAAAAAAGTAGATTTTAGTTATAATCCACTTCACGGGTTCACTTTTCAAAAGTTACTTAAATGTTTACTTTTATAATCCAAACAACCGAACTAATCCCACTTCGCCAAAATATCACTTTTATTGTTTTACTTAGGGGCAACCAAACATGCCCTTATTGAAACTAATACATTTTGTACTATACTTCATAACTTATAAAAATAAAACAAAATATTTTTTATTTCCTACCTACAAATGGATTTTAAATAAGACTTATAACTTACAACTTTATCAGAATTAAGGGTATATTTGTTTTGGTCGAAGTGGAGTTAATTGAAATGGCTGAATTTTCTTTTTTTTTTCTTTTTTCTTTTTTTTTTTTGAGAAATAGGTAGCTCGCTACCTGCTTCATTCATTAAGTAAAATAAACTGAGTATATAAGTTGGAAGCAGCTTAGGCTTCCGAAAAAGCAGCAAAAAGCTAAAAATAAAGCGGAAAAGATAAAGAAGGAGAAGAAGTCAAGATAACAAGAGGGATTGGAACATAGGAAGGAAGTATAGAAGGGGCATCAAAGCATAGTAGTCCAATTGTTGATCAGTAGTTTGACACTATCAAGAGACCGGGTAACGTTGGGCGGCTTTCCTCTGAAAACAGAGTTGTTTCTATCCGTCCAGATTACCCACCAAGTCGCTGCCAGGAGAATCAAGCGTTGTTTTCTCGACGAGTCAACAGGGATTTCAGTAGATGTAGCCCAGAGACTTCGAGCGTCACCTGTGCTGATGTCGGTTGCGGCCGGCCCTCCCACACTTAGGAGAATATACCGAAAGTAAACACAGTCGTTGAAAAGGTGGTCGCAGCTTTCTGTGAGTACTGCGCAGAAAGCACAGTTCTGGTCAACGTGCATGCCTCGGATAAGCAATCTGTCAGCAGTGCGTAATCTCTTTCGTAGGAGCAGTCAAATGAAGACTTTAATTTTAACGGGTATTTTCAGGTTCCAGATGTACTGATTCGTCGGCACACGCAGGCCAGCGTCCGTGATGAACTGGTAAAGGAATTTGACAGTAAAAAGTCGGTTGGAGGTCCATCGCCATTTGGTCAAGTCCGGTCTGACGCTTGGGCAACTGCTTCGAACCATGTCTTTAAGCATCGATAGCTGTCTGCGGCTTTCAGTAGAGAGAGCGGCCATGGAACCACGACAGATGAAGCGCCATCTCCAACCGTCTTGATTTCAGCATTGAGAGATCCAGACTTCCTTATTCTTGATGTTCGAGAAGATGACCGAAAATAGGGTACGAAGAGGGGTTTCTCCAAGCCAGATGTCAGATCACATCCTGATATTCCTTCCGTCGCCGAGCTCATAGGTTACTCCGCAAGAAAACACATCTCGACAACACAGCACGCTCTTCCACCACTGCGAATAGGGGGTAAAGGCTCTATCCTCAAGCAGTGGCTTTCGCCTAACGTAGTAGAGGGACCTAATGAGATTACACCAAAGGAGGTCTGAACTGGTAAAGAAACGCCACCACCATTTAGTTATGAGGGCCAGATTCATGAATTTTAAGTCTAAGATTCTAAGTCCACCTTCTCTTTTGCTTTTGCAAACAGATTTCCAGTTGATGAGGTAAGCGCCACCGGTGATCTTGGAGCACCCCTTCCAGAAGAAGGCTTTTCTTAGGCCCTCTATCCGATTAAGCACCCATTGTGGCGCTTTAAAAATGGAAAAGTAGAATAGTGGTAGGTTGGTGAGAACCGAGTTAACGAGCGTGAGTCTTCCCCCTAATGAGAGAAGTTTAGCTTTCCAGCCTTCGATTCTTGCCTCGACCCGATTGATAACCACGGCCCAATCTTCTTTACGAAGTTGTTTATTGTGGAGTGGTAGGCCTAGATATCGGAAAGGTAACCGTCCGACTTGGCATCCTAAAATGTTCGCGAGTCTTGCAGCCTTACGAGGGTTGGGCCCAAGTAGTACAGTTCCGATTTCTCCTTATTGATCCTAAGGCCGAAGGCCCATTCGAACATATTCCAGAGAAACAGTAGGTTATGCATAAAACGTTTTCTAGGTTCGCAGAAGAAGATTGTGTCGTCAGCGTATTGTAAGAGCACTGTTTGGCAGTCATCGGATGGTCCAATGCCGTGTAGCAGGTTGTTTTCCCTTGCGGTATCAGTCAGTCTGGCTAGACAGTTGGCCACCAATAAGAAGAGGTACGGAGGGAGGGGGTCTCCCTGCCGGAGCCCTTTCCTAGCTTTCAACCACGGGGTCGGGACATCGTTCACTAGAATGCCAACTTTGGCATTGCAGATACATTGCTCGATCCACGCCCACCATTTATCACTAAAGCCTAGCCATTGCAATATGCATTTTAGGAAAGACCATCTGACGTTGTCGAAAGCTTTCTCGAAGTCAACCTTGATGCATGTGCATTTCCTGCCATATTTAGAGCACCAGTTTATGAGTTCACTTGCAGTGACGAAAGAGTCTGTCAACAGTCTGTCTTTGAGGAAGGTCGATTGCGTTGGGGAGATAATGGACGGTAGCTTAAGAGCTAGTCTGTTAGCCAAAACCTTAGAGATAATTTTCTGAATTCCATTGATCAGGCTTATGGGTCGAAAGTCCTTAGCCTTGCGCGCGCCCTCCTTTTCGGGATGAGGCACACGAAGGAATAGTCTGTCGGGCTTGTGAATAGTGTGCCATCGTGGAGCTCAGAGAAGACCTTGAAGATATCATCCTTGACCACATCCCAGAAGGTTTGGAAGAAGAGCAGTGGAAAGCCGTCCGGCCCGGGCACCTCATCGCTACCTAGTTGAAAGGTGGCAGTCTTGACCTCCTCGAGAGTAAATGGTGCCGTCAGGCAGTCGGGATCAAGTAGTCTATTGGAGTGGTAAAGACCACTCCAGTCACCGAAAGACGAAGGACCGTTTACTTAGTTCCTAAACATTCGCTTAAAAGATTGGTAGAAGTGCGATCTTATAAGCTCGTCGTTGGTTATCAGATGGCCGTTATCATTCTCGATGGCAACAATAGTGTTGGAGCGTTTTCGACCATTGGCAATAGAATGGAAGAACTTTGTGTTTCCATCACCTTCCTTGAGCCAGTGCTGTTTAGCCCTAGATTTTCATAGGATTTCTTCCTCCTCTAGAATTAGTAGGAGGTGTGACTTGAGTTTTGCCTGCTTCTCCAAGGTTTCCTTGGGCAGATCGTGCACTTCCTCTAGTTGGTCAATAGCTTGGAGTTCTGCTTGTAATTGATTTTTGACTTTGGTGATACTGTGGAAGTGGGTCTTGCACCATTCTTTTATCCGGGCTCTGCAGTGTCGAAGTTTAGTCGAGATAGATAGGATGGCTGAATTCTGACCGGCAGTTTCGTTCCATCAAAAAGGGACATTGGAAGTAAAGTCCTCCCTAGTGAGCCAGACCTTTTCAAAACGAAACCTTCGTGGGACCGGTGGCAGTCCAGTTGTAAGCACTATCGGGCTATGGTCAGAAGTGACCTTGGGGAAAGCTTTGACCTTGCTAAAGGGGAAAGATTGGTCTCATTCCGTCGAGATGAGAAACCTATCGAGCTTGGCCAAGGTGGGGCATTGTTGCATGTTGGACCAAGTGTATTTTTGATTAGACAACGGCAAGTCCAATACCGCGAGACTATTGATGAGATCAGAGAACATGGTCATGGCTTTGGAGCTCCAAGGCTTTCCTTTTCTTTCAGTTTGGTTCTTGGTGAAATTGAAATCTCTGCAAATTACCCAATTAGAAGAGCAGGTAGTGCTGAGGGAGAGGAGTTCGGAGCAAAACTCATCTTTGCCGACCCAAGTTGGAGGTCCGTAGACGTTCGTGATAAAGAAGGGTTTCCCACTCACAAGGTGAGTCAGGTAAAGAGTTAGCGAGTACTTACGCGCTAAAACCACATCGCACAAGAAGAATCTAGAACTCCAACAAGTAATTAAACCCCCAGAAGCCGCGGATGCGGGAACAAAAGGACACCTGTCGAAACTAGAGCCGCAACAAGAGCGGAGGAAAGACTGAGACACATAATCAACTTTGGATTCTTGGATACAAACCACAGAGCAGTAGTAATTAGAGATAATCGACCTAACACAACGATGCTTAGCCGGGTCGTTAAGACCGCGAACATTCTAACTCAAAATATTAAACATCAAAAGAGCGACACACACAAAAGAGGACAACGTAAACACCAAGAGGGGCAGGGGGCTACGCGCTACGCACCCGCGCGTATGAACCTACGGAGCTCCGAGGCTTCGGCATCAGAGAGATCCACCCCGCACAGTAGACTCTTCGACTTGATTCTCTTCCTAGTCAGCTTGCACGCCTTAGTCCCAGGTCCCGGAGGCACGCCCTCGAGTAATCTGGCCTTCCTGCGCATAGCCCTGCAAAGAGTAGAGTCTGATTGCACGTTCAGGAGCCGCGTGCTAGATCTGAGCATACCCGAGGTGTCAAGGGAGGTAGGCACAGCGTCCGCCTTCGAAGAATGAGAGTTTATAGGCATTCAAACAAAACCAGAGTTTGTAGGCATTCAAACGAAATCGAGGGAATAGCATTTCGTGCAGCCTACACGGTTCATACCTGTGAATCCGTTTAGCAATAAATTCAAGTATGGTACGAACTCGCAAGCACGAAGTCGAACCCCGTAGTAGAGTAAGGATATATCTAAGCTTAGTAGAGTAAGGATCAGCACGAATGTTTTGTTTTGTTTTATAAAACATTCGCTAGGATATATCTAAGCTTAGTAGTAGAGTAAGGATCAGCACTAATTACTAGAATGAGATGGATAAAGTATACATACAAAAATTTCTAGAAAAAGACCCCAAACACAGATTTTTCTTAAAGCTAATAATTATTTATACTACCATATTGAATTGTGCTACCTAAACACTCGCCAGGGAAACATTGGGTACATTTTGGCGTCCGCATAACTATTTTACTAATATTTATGATGGATTAATTATTGTTGGACAATGACGATAAGGGGCGGCTTGGAACTGTATGCTGTAGGCCACGGGTGTATTTTGATTTATATATTTAAAAAAAAATTAAAAACTAAAACTATATGGAATTTGCTCAAATTACAATTGATGGTCTAAATTTTTTTAAAAGAGGAACAAAAATAGCTTATTGATATAAAGTAGATCGATTTTTTTTTTTTTTTTTTTTTTTTGTGTAGCTCTAAAAAAAAAAAGAGAAAATTTTACTGCTTGAGAATTCACTTTGTTATCCTCTATAATTGGTTTTAATTTATCAAAAATAAAATCTCTTGAAAAAAAATTTATCAAGAATAAAGATGAAGCCAAAATTGGCTAAGCGATTCAACAAATATTGATAAAACTTCTGTAAGGAACTCCAAATGACACAATATTGGAAGCGCCCTCAATTTGCTAGTACCTGTTAGTTTTATCTTCATCTAATAATTCATTAGATTTTTTTTTTAATATTCAAATTCAAAAGAAATTAAATTTTAGAAAAAAAATTTATAACATTTGAACAAATATAAAAATGATATATGGCGATGAATTAAGACTACTTAGCGAGACGCATGTTATTGGGAGCTGCCACTGAAGTGTTTTTCTAATAATTAATACTCTTTGATAAAGGGGTTCCCACGTGGACACGGGACCCGTCCTTCATTGAACAGTCCTCATAAATTTTGCCAGCCAAATCAACAAGAATATCACAAATCTTTTGTCAAATTAGTCATAGTTTATTAGCAAAACTAGTTAGCTAAATACATTAAAAAAAAAAAAAAAAACAAACTGACCGTCTCCTATAAATTACGATTCAAATGTTTATGTAACCAATTTAAGTTTTGAAACACAAATGATAAAAGTATAATTTCTATAGGATTTTGATAAAATTTTTTTTTAAAACAAAAATTTGATGGAGGAAAAATAGGAGAAAATTACATCATTGCCATCGCCTTGTAATTGACACTTGGAGAGGCATTAGAGCAAATCCTTATCAGGGGGTTCGCCTATCAGTTTTTGCCCACCTGTTAGTTTTAAATTCTAACGGTGAAATTTTATTACACGGTTTTTAGGGTTAGTTACACATGTGCAAACCTTTTAGTTTGCACGTGTCTACTCAATAACTATTTTATAATATATAACCATTTGTATTTAAAACCATTCAATTTAAAGAAATAAAGAGGTCAAATTCGAATCGAGTAGAGAATTTAGCAAATACTCGATCTAACGAATTTATAATAAGTGGACCGGGTCAGAGCAGGATCGGAGCGAAAGGGTTACAATTGGATCCCAAACCTGGCCCCGTAAGGGGAAAGAATAATGTTTCCATCCAATTTATGCTGACCCAATCCTTTTTTATTTTTACATATTTATTTTTTTTTCCAAGTTCGATGATAAAAGTTTTAGAGAACTTGGCTTAATTTATCCAAAAATGTGTATCGAGTTTTGGGTGATTAAATATGATACTTTTCTATCTTATATAAATAAGTATAATATGTAGCGTTACATTGTACGCACAACTATTTGAATCATGTCAAATTTGGGCCGAGCATATGTTGATCCAACTAAGGCCGTAAATAATTTTATATTTTAAATAGTAGTTGGGTCTCTTTTGGGGGCCGAAAAGTATGATCCAATTCTGGTTATGGTTTGAATCAGCCTAGTGGCCCAATAGGCCTCGTGCAGTGTATAGATCTCAGTGCCGAGTTCACCAATATTATATTAATAATATAGGTTATTTTCAAATACTCCTCAACTTTTATTTTTTTGGATGAGACTCCTTTAACTTTTTTAATGCTTTGTAATTGAATAATTGAACTATTCAAGTTACTTTAGTTGAAAATTGCATTAAAATTCATAGTTCTATTAATAATGATCGTTAATTAGTTTAGCTTTATTTGCTATTAAGAGGTTTAAATTGTTAAATTTGATGAAATCTTCAATTTTTCTTTTTAAACGAAAATTACTAAGTTCTGAAATATTGAAAGTTAAAGGGGTCTGATTTGAAAAGTTTAATGCTGAGACGGCCATTTCAATATGGCTTAGCTTATAGCTGAGGAGGTCTCTATATATTTTTACCTTTATTTTTAGGTGAATAAAATAAAATAATTATTCTTCTCTAAAAGCTTTGGTTTTGGAGCCAAGCAACTTGAAATCTGCTAATATGCAAGGTAATACATTGGCTACATGTTAATTAATAGGCAACACAAAATCTGCTAGTTTGAAACGGTCCCCTCAACATTTATTTCTTTGATTAAAACCGTTAACTTTTTGATATTTGTAAATTCATCAATTTTGATTCAAGGGAAACTTGAAGATTTTATCAAATTCATCAGTAATTTTATAAAATTTGATGACTTCAATTATTATTTAGTAAAATTAAGTTAGATAAATTAACAATTAATAGCTAATAAAGTCATCAAATTTAGATGAGAGTAAGAATGCAAACAAGGGAAATTAAAAGTTGAGGGGGACTCACTTCAAAAAATAAAAGCTGATAGGCCAATTTTAGTGATGTAAAAATATATAGAATGTACTTGAATAACTTTGGCTTTTTTAAAAGAAATTTAGCTGTCCAACCATTTAAAGTTTTAATTTTGGCACACAACATTTCAACTTATTTGATTTGAGCTCTTTAATAATTTTTTTGGAAAAAATATATAGATACGTTGTTTATTATTTTAATAAAATTGTAGGAGAATAAATTAAGCAAAAATGTGCTAATCATGTACATAAAAATAAACGACATATTTAAATTTGTAAGCATAAAAATAATTAAGCAGCTCAAAATAAATAATTTAAAAGATGAGATAATATAGAATTAATATTTTTAAATATTAGACGGGTGAATCGACATGGCGCGTTGAACTTTGGAGAAAGACCAAGAGATAGACGAGGGGGGGGTGCCCTCCATACATTTTTGACCTAAGAAATGAAAACTACTTATTAGGGTAGACGGTGAAGAAGGTTTGTACGATGGTGAAAAAAAGAGCGGCGACTGCTCCCAAGAAAGAAAGGAAGGACCATCGGTTGCCGAAATAGTCCCTCACCAGCGTCACCCTCAACTTGGGCCAAGGGGAAATCATGCGTAAAAGTGATATCTGTATTTGTACTATTTTAATATTTGTGAGTTTGAGAGGTAGGTCACCTACATCGATACTATTTTAATAAATGCGTGTTGTATAGTCAGCCCTGTCTTGTTTCGTCGAGAAGAAATCAGAACAGGTTTGATTTTTTTAAAAAAATATTTAGGTTTGAGAGTGTTTTGCACATTTCACCTGTCTATCCATCCTATCATCTATTATCTTCTCATCTTATTTGTAGTAGTCAACGCCATATGGTGCCGTCATCTTATCATATGTAACTGGCACATAAAAAAGTTGATAAAAACATACAAAGCTTATATTGTTTTAAATCAATTATTTAATTTTTAAAAATTTTAATTTTATTATCTAATTTTTCAATTTGTTTGATTTAAATTAGCCAATAATATTTTAACTTCAAAATTAAAATTTATTATTTAATTTAATAAATTTATAGTTGCGAAAATTATATAAAATACACTACTTAAATCTATTAAAATTATTGATGTATTCATATTTTAAAATTAAAATATCGTCGATTGACTCAAACAAATCAATATTATTAAATAGAGAAATTAAAATTTTGAAAAATGGAATAGGCAATTCAAAATATTTTGCAGTTTAGAAAATTTATATAAACTTTTTTCTAAAAAAATTAAGAAAAATGTCTCCTTACAAGAACCTTGTTATTGCTCAATCCTTTTGTTAACAGCGATCGGGACAACTAATAATATCGGATGGTTACATCCTGAAAAAGATCGCTGACTCCTCGGCGCATCGAAGACCTCTCAACGACACCGTTTGGTAGGTTTGTTTTAGAAATATTTAAAAGGCTACGTTACAAAAGAACACTTTTATAAGTACTTTTTTTACTTTTCCTTCCTAACGTTTAAAAAACTGTATTTTACTGCCTCAATATTTTAGGTTGTTACATTTAACCTCCTTTTCCGTCAGCCTTCTATTTTTTATAATTTATATAAAAAGTAATTTGCAAAGAAATAAAAATATATTAAAAATTAATTTTTTTCTTATAGAAGAAATAAGGATAATTAGGTTATTTTGTTCATCTCATTAACGCCGTATTCTTTTGAAAATATTTCTGAAATTTTAAGGGGGTAAAATATGGATTTTTTTAAAGTTAATAAGGAAAAGTGGAAAAACAAATATTTATAAGGAGGTTTTAGCCGAATTTTTTGGGTTCTAACATTTTCATCTGTTTCACCCTAAATTGATTAAATTTTGATTGTAGATAAGGCTTCTTTTTTTCTTTTTGCTATTAGTTGCTTCCTCTGTGATAGTAACGTTTGATAATAGAAATAACCCGGTATAACTAAAACCAATTGAAGAATTAATACCGTGTATCACACATAAAAAAGACACCTATATTTATTCTATATAAATAATTGTGAGTTCGAAAGATAGGTCACCTAGCTACATCTATACTATTTTAATAATTGTGAGTTTGAGCTGTAGGCTATCTATATCTATATTAATTTAATAATTGTGAGTTTGAGAGATAGATTAGTCGGCCCTTTTTTGTTCTGTCGAGAATAAATCCCAATCGTTTGATTTTTAAGATTTAAGACCTGTTTGTATATTTCATCTATTTATCCACTCTATCATCTATTATTATCTCCTCATCTTATATGTAAGTCAATTTTAAAAATTAAATATTAAATAGTTTTAAATTTTTAAATTCATTTATTTAAATTTGTGTTGTAGGGAATTAATTCCTCCCTTAGCTTAATTAGGATCCGCGTAGGAGGAAAAATTCTAGAATGCAACGGATATATTAGTGACGTGGCGTAACAAACCAATCAAATTAATCCTTTTAAGAATATATGTCCCATCATGATTGTAAAAAAATATTTGTATTATACTTTTGTTTGAAAAGAAGGAATGTGATTGGCTTGTTATTGATGACGTGGTGCAAGTGTGACAGTGTAGAATTTCTCGCGTAGGAGAGCTCCCAACATCCGGTCTAGGTTTCGATGGGCGCGGAGTCAACGATCGTTTTCGGTCTTTACTACATAATCCAAGGGGCCGTTCTCACAATCAATGTCACAATGTGATTCACATACTTTTGTCTCTGTTGCGTCATTAATTTGTTATTATTCTAGTAATCAACACCTCGTCACGCCATTGTCATCCTCGTACATAATCCGCACACAAAAAATAGATTAAAACATATAAAATTTACGCCATTTTTGATTCGATTATTTATTTTTTTAAAATTTTAATTTTATTATTTAATTTTTTAGTTTGTTTGATTTGAATTAGCCAATAATATTTTAATTTCAAAATTTAAGTTTATTTTTAATTTAATAAATTTATAGTTGTGATAATTGTACATTTGTATAAAGTATACTGGCTAGCTAAATTTATTGAGATAAATAACATATTCATATTTTAAAATTAAGATATCATTAGTTGACTCAAATCAAACAAATTAAAAAGTTTAGATAATGAAATTAAAATTTGAAAGGTTGGATAAGCAATTCAAAATATTTTATAGTTTAGATAAATTTTATATAATTTTATCTTAAAAATATTAAAGAATAATGTCTCCTTGCAAGAAACCTTGTTATTGCTCCTTTTGTCCATAGCGATTGGGACAGCTATTAATATAGGATGGTTACATACTTGTATCCCGAAAAAGATTGCTGACTCCTTGGCGCATCGAAGATCTCTCAACTAATCCTTTTGGTGGGTCCATTTTAAAAATACTTAGAAAGTCAAATTCTTTTTGGTTCGAAACTTTTCACCGGTTTCATTCTAAATTGATTAAATTTTGGTGGTAGATAAGGCATTTTTTTCTTTGCTTTTGATTGCTGTGATAGTAATATTTGATAGTAGAAATAATTCGATATGACTAAAACCAGTTGAAGAATATCTTGTATCACGCGTAAAAGAGATATCTATATTTGTACTATTTTAATAATTGTGAGTTTGAGAGGTAGGTCATCTACATCTGTACTATTTTAATAAATATGCGTTGTAGAGCGATCAGCCCTTTTTTGATCTGTCGAGAAAAAATCATAACAGTTTTGAAGTTTTTTTTTTTATTTTTTATTTTAGATTTGAGAGCGTTTTGCACATTTCACCTATCTATTCACCTTATCATCTATTATCTTCTCATCTTATTTGTAGTAGTCAACACCACATGGTACCATCGTCGTCTTCATAAGTAATTGGCACATAAAAAAATTGCTAAAAACATACAAAGGTTATATCATTTTAAATCAGTTATTTAATCTTTAAAAATTTTAATTTTACTATTCAATCTTTCAGTTTATTTGATTTAAGTTAGCCAATAATACTTTAACTTCAAAACTTTAAGTTTATTTTTTAATTTAATAAATTTATAATTGTGTGAATTGTATAAAATTATCTAAATCTATTAGAATTAACGTTGTATTCATATTTTAAAATTCAAGTGCTGTTGATCGACTCAAAACAAACTAACAATATTAAATAGCGAAATTAAAATTTTGAAAGATGGAATCGGCAATTCAAAATATTTTATAGTTTAGAAAAATTATATTAGTTTTTGTCTAGAAAAAAATTGAAGAAAAATGTCTCCCGACAAGAACCTTGTTATTGCTCCTTTTGTCGACAGCAATGGGGACAACTAAAAATATAGGATGGTTACAACCTGAAAAAGATCGCAGACTCCGAGTAATATAGGATGGTTGCATTCCGAAAATGATAGCTGACTCCTCGGCACATGGAAGACCTCTCAACATGTCCGTTTGGCAAATTTGTTTTAGAAATACTTAAAAGGCTTTACAGAATTTTTTTTATTTTATAAATAGCTATTTTTTTTACTTCTTCTCTTTAATTTTCAAAAAGTTGTATTTTATAGTCTCAACATTTCAAGTTGTTGTATTTAGCTTTCTTCCGTCAGGGTTACATCATTATTATGTCAATTTCTTATAATTTATATTGAAAATAACCTTCAAAATGATAAAAATATAAAAGAAATATAAACAAATAATAACAAAAAAAAAAGAATGGAAAATGAAATAAAAAAAAAAAAAAAAACCGAAGACTCAAGTCGACAATACTATTGATTCACATTTACTAGCTTTTTATTCTAAATATCCTCTCAAAACTACAACGGAGGAAATATAAAATATAAAAATAGCATAAACTAGTATAACAAGATAAACAAAATTTTTTTATTTTTAATTAATATAAAATATGATCATAATATAATAAATAAAAAATAATAATTCAGAAAAATAATAAAAAAAGAAAAAAAAATAATACTATCATAAAATTTCTACAAGAAAAAAAAATAACTTTTAATATATTTTTATCATTTTGAAGGTTATTTTCAATATAAATTATAAGAAATTGACATAATAATGATGTAACCCTGACGGAAGAAAGCTAAATACAACAACTTGAAATGTTGAGACTATAAAATACAACTTTTTGAAAATTAAAGAGAAGAAGTAAAAAAAATAGCTATTTATAAAATAAAAAAAATTCTGTAAAGCCTTTTAAGTATTTCTAAAACAAATTTGCCAAACGGACATGTTGAGAGGTCTTCCATGTGCCGAGGAGTCAGCTATCATTTTCGGAATGCAACCATCCTATATTACTCGGAGTCTGCGATCTTTTTCAGGTTGTAACCATCCTATATTTTTAGTTGTCCCCATTGCTGTCGACAAAAGGAGCAATAACAAGGTTCTTGTCGGGAGACATTTTTCTTCAATTTTTTTCTAGACAAAAACTAATATAATTTTTCTAAACTATAAAATATTTTGAATTGCCGATTCCATCTTTCAAAATTTTAATTTCGCTATTTAATATTGTTAGTTTGTTTTGAGTCGATCAACAGCACTTGAATTTTAAAATATGAATACAACGTTAATTCTAATAGATTTAGATAATTTTATACAATTCACACAATTATAAATTTATTAAATTAAAAAATAAACTTAAAGTTTTGAAGTTAAAGTATTATTGGCTAACTTAAATCAAATAAACTGAAAGATTGAATAGTAAAATTAAAATTTTTAAAGATTAAATAACTGATTTAAAATGATATAACCTTTGTATGTTTTTAGCAATTTTTTTATGTGCCAATTACTTATGAAGACGACGATGGTACCATGTGGTGTTGACTACTACAAATAAGATGAGAAGATAATAGATGATAAGGTGAATAGATAGGTGAAATGTGCAAAACGCTCTCAAATCTAAAATAAAAAATAAAAAAAAAAACTTCAAAACTGTTATGATTTTTTCTCGACAGATCAAAAAAGGGCTGATCGCTCTACAACGCATATTTATTAAAATAGTACAGATGTAGATGACCTACCTCTCAAACTCACAATTATTAAAATAGTACAAATATAGATATCTCTTTTACGCGTGATACAAGATATTCTTCAACTGGTTTTAGTCATATCGAATTATTTCTACTATCAAATATTACTATCACAGCAATCAAAAGCAAAGAAAAAAATGCCTTATCTACCACCAAAATTTAATCAATTTAGAATGAAACCGGTGAAAAGTTTCGAACCAAAAAGAATTTGACTTTCTAAGTATTTTTAAAATGGACCCACCAAAAGGATTAGTTGAGAGATCTTCGATGCGCCAAGGAGTCAGCAATCTTTTTCGGGATACAAGTATGTAACCATCCTATATTAATAGCTGTCCCAATCGCTATGGACAAAAGGAGCAATAACAAGGTTTCTTGCAAGGAGACATTATTCTTTAATATTTTTAAGATAAAATTATATAAAATTTATCTAAACTATAAAATATTTTGAATTGCTTATCCAACCTTTCAAATTTTAATTTCATTATCTAAACTTTTTAATTTGTTTGATTTGAGTCAACTAATGATATCTTAATTTTAAAATATGAATATGTTATTTATCTCAATAAATTTAGCTAGCCAGTATACTTTATACAAATGTACAATTATCACAACTATAAATTTATTAAATTAAAAATAAACTTAAATTTTGAAATTAAAATATTATTGGCTAATTCAAATCAAACAAACTAAAAAATTAAATAATAAAATTAAAATTTTAAAAAAATAAATAATCGAATCAAAAATGGCGTAAATTTTATATGTTTTAATCTATTTTTTGTGTGCGGATTATGTACGAGGATGACAATGGCGTGACGAGGTGTTGATTACTAGAATAATAACAAATTAATGACGCAACAGAGACAAAAGTATGTGAATCACATTGTGACATTGATTGTGAGAACGGCCCCTTGGATTATGTAGTAAAGACCGAAAACGATCGTTGACTCCGCGCCCATCGAAACCTAGACCGGATGTTGGGAGCTCTCCTACGCGAGAAATTCTACACTGTCACACTTGCACCACGTCATCAATAACAAGCCAATCACATTCCTTCTTTTCAAACAAAAGTATAATACAAATATTTTTTTACAATCATGATGGGACATATATTCTTAAAAGGATTAATTTGATTGGTTTGTTACGCCACGTCACTAATATATCCGTTGCATTCTAGAATTTTTCCTCCTACGCGGATCCTAATTAAGCTAAGGGAGGAATTAATTCCCTACAACACAAATTTAAATAAATGAATTTAAAAATTTAAAACTATTTAATATTTAATTTTTAAAATTGACTTACATATAAGATGAGGAGATAATAATAGATGATAGAGTGGATAAATAGATGAAATATACAAACAGGTCTTAAATCTTAAAAATCAAACGATTGGGATTTATTCTCGACAGAACAAAAAAGGGCCGACTAATCTATCTCTCAAACTCACAATTATTAAATTAATATAGATATAGATAGCCTACAGCTCAAACTCACAATTATTAAAATAGTATAGATGTAGCTAGGTGACCTATCTTTCGAACTCACAATTATTTATATAGAATAAATATAGGTGTCTTTTTTATGTGTGATACACGGTATTAATTCTTCAATTGGTTTTAGTTATACCGGGTTATTTCTATTATCAAACGTTACTATCACAGAGGAAGCAACTAATAGCAAAAAGAAAAAAAGAAGCCTTATCTACAATCAAAATTTAATCAATTTAGGGTGAAACAGATGAAAATGTTAGAACCCAAAAAATTCGGCTAAAACCTCCTTATAAATATTTGTTTTTCCACTTTTCCTTATTAACTTTAAAAAAATCCATATTTTACCCCCTTAAAATTTCAGAAATATTTTCAAAAGAATACGGCGTTAATGAGATGAACAAAATAACCTAATTATCCTTATTTCTTCTATAAGAAAAAAATTAATTTTTAATATATTTTTATTTCTTTGCAAATTACTTTTTATATAAATTATAAAAAATAGAAGGCTGACGGAAAAGGAGGTTAAATGTAACAACCTAAAATATTGAGGCAGTAAAATACAGTTTTTTAAACGTTAGGAAGGAAAAGTAAAAAAAGTACTTATAAAAGTGTTCTTTTGTAACGTAGCCTTTTAAATATTTCTAAAACAAACCTACCAAACGGTGTCGTTGAGAGGTCTTCGATGCGCCGAGGAGTCAGCGATCTTTTTCAGGATGTAACCATCCGATATTATTAGTTGTCCCGATCGCTGTTAACAAAAGGATTGAGCAATAACAAGGTTCTTGTAAGGAGACATTTTTCTTAATTTTTTTAGAAAAAAGTTTATATAAATTTTCTAAACTGCAAAATATTTTGAATTGCCTATTCCATTTTTCAAAATTTTAATTTCTCTATTTAATAATATTGATTTGTTTGAGTCAATCGACGATATTTTAATTTTAAAATATGAATACATCAATAATTTTAATAGATTTAAGTAGTGTATTTTATATAATTTTCGCAACTATAAATTTATTAAATTAAATAATAAATTTTAATTTTGAAGTTAAAATATTATTGGCTAATTTAAATCAAACAAATTGAAAAATTAGATAATAAAATTAAAATTTTTAAAAATTAAATAATTGATTTAAAACAATATAAGCTTTGTATGTTTTTATCAACTTTTTTATGTGCCAGTTACATATGATAAGATGACGGCACCATATGGCGTTGACTACTACAAATAAGATGAGAAGATAATAGATGATAGGATGGATAGACAGGTGAAATGTGCAAAACACTCTCAAACCTAAATATTTTTTTAAAAAAATCAAACCTGTTCTGATTTCTTCTCGACGAAACAAGACAGGGCTGACTATACAACACGCATTTATTAAAATAGTATCGATGTAGGTGACCTACCTCTCAAACTCACAAATATTAAAATAGTACAAATACAGATATCACTTTTACGCATGATTTCCCCTTGGCCCAAGTTGAGGGTGACGCTGGTGAGGGACTATTTCGGCAACCGATGGTCCTTCCTTTCTTTCTTGGGAGCAGTCGCCGCTCTTTTTTTCACCATCGTACAAACCTTCTTCACCGTCTACCCTAATAAGTAGTTTTCATTTCTTAGGTCAAAAATGTATGGAGGGCACCCCCCCCTCGTCTATCTCTTGGTCTTTCTCCAAAGTTCAACGCGCCATGTCGATTCACCCGTCTAATATTTAAAAATATTAATTCTATATTATCTCATCTTTTAAATTATTTATTTTGAGCTGCTTAATTATTTTTATGCTTACAAATTTAAATATGTCGTTTATTTTTATGTACATGATTAGCACATTTTTGCTTAATTTATTCTCCTACAATTTTATTAAAATAATAAACAACGTATCTATATATTTTTTCCAAAAAAATTATTAAAGAGCTCAAATCAAATAAGTTGAAATGTTGTGTGCCAAAATTAAAACTTTAAATGGTTGGACAGCTAAATTTCTTTTAAAAAAGCCAAAGTTATTCAAGTACATTCTATATATTTTTACATCACTAAAATTGGCCTATCAGCTTTTATTTTTTGAAGTGAGTCCCCCTCAACTTTTAATTTCCCTTGTTTGCATTCTTACTCTCATCTAAATTTGATGACTTTATTAGCTATTAATTGTTAATTTATCTAACTTAATTTTACTAAATAATAATTGAAGTCATCAAATTTTATAAAATTACTGATGAATTTGATAAAATCTTCAAGTTTCCCTTGAATCAAAATTGATGAATTTACAAATATCAAAAAGTTAACGGTTTTAATCAAAGAAATAAATGTTGAGGGGACCGTTTCAAACTAGCAGATTTTGTGTTGCCTATTAATTAACATGTAGCCAATGTATTACCTTGCATATTAGCAGATTTCAAGTTGCTTGGCTCCAAAACCAAAGCTTTTAGAGAAGAATAATTATTTTATTTTATTCACCTAAAAATAAAGGTAAAAATATATAGAGACCTCCTCAGCTATAAGCTAAGCCATATTGAAATGGCCGTCTCAGCATTAAACTTTTCAAATCAGACCCCTTTAACTTTCAATATTTCAGAACTTAGTAATTTTCGTTTAAAAAGAAAAATTGAAGATTTCATCAAATTTAACAATTTAAACCTCTTAATAGCAAATAAAGCTAAACTAATTAACGATCATTATTAATAGAACTATGAATTTTAATGCAATTTTCAACTAAAGTAACTTGAATAGTTCAATTATTCAATTACAAAGCATTAAAAAAGTTAAAGGAGTCTCATCCAAAAAAATAAAAGTTGAGGAGTATTTGAAAATAACCTATATTATTAATATAATATTGGTGAACTCGGCACTGAGATCTATACACTGCACGAGGCCTATTGGGCCACTAGGCTGATTCAAACCATAACCAGAATTGGATCATACTTTTCGGCCCCCAAAAGAGACCCAACTACTATTTAAAATATAAAATTATTTACGGCCTTAGTTGGATCAACATATGCTCGGCCCAAATTTGACATGATTCAAATAGTTGTGCGTACAATGTAACGCTACATATTATACTTATTTATATAAGATAGAAAAGTATCATATTTAATCACCCAAAACTCGATACACATTTTTGGATAAATTAAGCCAAGTTCTCTAAAACTTTTATCATCGAACTTGGAAAAAAAAATAAATATGTAAAAATAAAAAAGGATTGGGTCAGCATAAATTGGATGGAAACATTATTCTTTCCCCTTACGGGGCCAGGTTTGGGATCCAATTGTAACCCTTTCGCTCCGATCCTGCTCTGACCCGGTCCACTTATTATAAATTCGTTAGATCGAGTATTTGCTAAATTCTCTACTCGATTCGAATTTGACCTCTTTATTTCTTTAAATTGAATGGTTTTAAATACAAATGGTTATATATTATAAAATAGTTATTGAGTAGACACGTGCAAACTAAAAGGTTTGCACATGTGTAACTAACCCTAAAAACCGTGTAATAAAATTTCACCGTTAGAATTTAAAACTAACAGGTGGGCAAAAACTGATAGGCGAACCCCCTGATAAGGATTTGCTCTAATGCCTCTCCAAGTGTCAATTACAAGGCGATGGCAATGATGTAATTTTCTCCTATTTTTCCTCCATCAAATTTTTGTTTTAAAAAAAAATTTTATCAAAATCCTATAGAAATTATACTTTTATCATTTGTGTTTCAAAACTTAAATTGGTTACATAAACATTTGAATCGTAATTTATAGGAGACGGTCAGTTTGTTTTTTTTTTTTTTTTTAATGTATTTAGCTAACTAGTTTTGCTAATAAACTATGACTAATTTGACAAAAGATTTGTGATATTCTTGTTGATTTGGCTGGCAAAATTTATGAGGACTGTTCAATGAAGGACGGGTCCCGTGTCCACGTGGGAACCCCTTTATCAAAGAGTATTAATTATTAGAAAAACACTTCAGTGGCAGCTCCCAATAACATGCGTCTCGCTAAGTAGTCTTAATTCATCGCCATATATCATTTTTATATTTGTTCAAATGTTATAAATTTTTTTTCTAAAATTTAATTTCTTTTGAATTTGAATATTAAAAAAAAAATCTAATGAATTATTAGATGAAGATAAAACTAACAGGTACTAGCAAATTGAGGGCGCTTCCAATATTGTGTCATTTGGAGTTCCTTACAGAAGTTTTATCAATATTTGTTGAATCGCTTAGCCAATTTTGGCTTCATCTTTATTCTTGATAAATTTTTTTTCAAGAGATTTTATTTTTGATAAATTAAAACCAATTATAGAGGATAACAAAGTGAATTCTCAAGCAGTAAAATTTTCTCTTTTTTTTTTTTGAGAGCTACACAAAAAAAAAAAAAAAAAAAAAAAAATCGATCTACTTTATATCAATAAGCTATTTTTGTTCCTCTTTTAAAAAAATTTAGACCATCAATTGTAATTTGAGCAAATTCCATATAGTTTTAGTTTTTAATTTTTTTTTAAATATATAAATCAAAATACACCCGTGGCCTACAGCATACAGTTCCAAGCCGCCCCTTATCGTCATTGTCCAACAATAATTAATCCATCATAAATATTAGTAAAATAGTTATGCGGACGCCAAAATGTACCCAATGTTTCCCTGGCGAGTGTTTAGGTAGCACAATTCAATATGGTAGTATAAATAATTATTAGCTTTAAGAAAAATCTGTGTTTGGGGTCTTTTTCTAGAAATTTTTGTATGTATACTTTATCCATCTCATTCTAGTAATTAGTGCTGATCCTTACTCTACTACTAAGCTTAGATATATCCTAGCGAATGTTTTATAAAACAAAACAAAACATTCGTGCTGATCCTTACTCTACTAAGCTTAGATATATCCTTACTCTACTACGGGGTTCGACTTCGTGCTTGCGAGTTCGTACCATACTTGAATTTATTGCTAAACGGATTCACAGGTATGAACCGTGTAGGCTGCACGAAATGCTATTCCCTCGATTTCGTTTGAATGCCTACAAACTCTGGTTTTGTTTGAATGCCTATAAACTCTCATTCTTCGAAGGCGGACGCTGTGCCTACCTCCCTTGACACCTCGGGTATGCTCAGATCTAGCACGCGGCTCCTGAACGTGCAATCAGACTCTACTCTTTGCAGGGCTATGCGCAGGAAGGCCAGATTACTCGAGGGCGTGCCTCCGGGACCTGGGACTAAGGCGTGCAAGCTGACTAGGAAGAGAATCAAGTCGAAGAGTCTACTGTGCGGGGTGGATCTCTCTGATGCCGAAGCCTCGGAGCTCCGTAGGTTCATACGCGCGGGTGCGTAGCGCGTAGCCCCCGGCCCCTCTTGGTGTTTACGTTGTCCTCTTTTGTGTGTGTCGCTCTTTTGATGTTTAATATTTTGAGTTAGAATGTTCGCGGTCTTAACGACCCAGCTAAGCATCGTTGTGTTAGGTCGATTATCTCTAATTACTACTGCTCCGTGGTTTGTATCCAAGAATCCAAAGTTGATTATGTGTCTCAGTCTTTCCTCCGCTCTTGTTGCGGCTCTAGTTTCGACAGGTGTCCTTTTGTTCCCGCATCCGCGGCTTCTGGGGGTTTAATTACTTGTTGGAGTTCTAGATTCTTCTTGTGCGATGTGGTTTTAGCGCGTAAGTACTCGCTAACTCTTTACCTGACTCACCTTGTGAGTGGGAAACCCTTCTTTATCACGAACGTCTACGGACCTCCAACTTGGGTCGGCAAAGATGAGTTTTGCTCCGAACTCCTCTCCCTCAGCACTACCTGCTCTTCTAATTGGGTAATTTGCAGAGATTTCAATTTCACCAAGAACCAAACTGAAAGAAAAGGAAAGCCTTGGAGCTCCAAAGCCATGACCATGTTCTCTGATCTCATCAATAGTCTCGCGGTATTGGACTTGCCGTTGTCTAATCAAAAATACACTTGGTCCAACATGCAACAATGCCCCACCTTGGCCAAGCTCGATAGGTTTCTCATCTCGACGGAATGAGACCAATCTTTCCCCTTTAGCAAGGTCAAAGCTTTCCCCAAGGTCACTTCTGACCATAGCCCGATAGTGCTTACAACTGGACTGCCACCGGTCCCACGAAGGTTTCGTTTTGAAAAGGTCTGGCTCACTAGGGAGGACTTTACTTCCAATGTCCCTTTTTGATGGAACGAAACTGCCGGTCGGAATTCAGCCATCCTATCTATCTCGACTAAACTTCGACACTGCAGAGCCCGGATAAAAGAATGGTGCAAGACCCACTTCCACAGTATCACCAAAGTCAAAAATCAATTACAAGCAGAACTCCAAGCTATTGACCAACTAGAGGAAGTGCACGATCTGCCCAAGGAAACCTTGGAGAAGCAGGCAAAACTCAAGTCACACCTCCTACTAATTCTAGAGGAGGAAGAAATCCTATGAAAATCTAGGGCTAAACAGCACTGGCTCAAGGAAGGTGATGGAAACACAAAGTTCTTCCATTCTATTGCCAATGGTCGAAAACGCTCCAACACTATTGTTGCCATCGAGAATGATAACGGCCATCTGATAACCAACGACGAGCTTATAAGATCGCACTTCTACCAATCTTTTAAGCGAATGTTTAGGAACTAAGTAAACGGTCCTTCGTCTTTCGGTGACTGGAGTGGTCTTTACCACTCCAATAGACTACTCGATCCCGACTGCCTGACGGCACCATTTACTCTCGAGGAGGTCAAGACTGCCACCTTTCAACTAGGTAGCGATGAGGTGCCCGGGCCGGACGGCTTTCCACTGCTCTTCTTCCAAACCTTCTGGGATGTGGTCAAGGATGATATCTTCAAGGTCTTCTCTGAGCTCCACGATGGCACACTATTCACAAGCCCGACAGACTATTCCTTCGTGTGCCTCATCCCGAAAAGGAGGGCGCGCGCAAGGCTAAGGACTTTCGACCCATAAGCCTGATCAATGGAATTCAGAAAATTATCTCTAAGGTTTTGGCTAACAGACTAGCTCTTAAGCTACCGTCCATTATCTCCCCAACGCAATCGACCTTCCTCAAAGACAGACTGTTGACAGACTCTTTCGTCACTGCAAGTGAACTCATAAACTGGTGCTCTAAATATGGCAGGAAATGCACATGCATCAAGGTTGACTTCGAGAAAGCTTTCGACAACGTCAGATGGTCTTTCCTAAAATGCATATTGCAATGGCTAGGCTTTAGTGATAAATGGTGGGCGTGGATCGAGCAATGTATCTGCAATGCCAAAGTTGGCATTCTAGTGAACGATGTCCCGACCCCGTGGTTGAAAGCTAGGAAAGGGCTCCGGCAGGGAGACCCCCTCCCTCCGTACCTCTTCTTATTGGTGGCCAACTGTCTAGCCAGACTGACTGATACCGCAAGGGAAAACAACCTGCTACACGGCATTGGACCATCCGATGACTGCCAAACAGTGCTCTTACAATACGCTGACGACACAATCTTCTTCTGCGAACCTAGAAAACGTTTTATGCATAACCTACTGTTTCTCTGGAATATGTTCGAATGGGCCTTCGGCCTTAGGATCAATAAGGAGAAATCGAAACTGTACTACTTGGGCCCAACCCTCGTAAGGCTGCAAGACTCGCGAACATTTTAGGATGCCAAGTCGGACGGTTACCTTTCCGATATCTAGGCCTACCACTCCACAATAAACAACTTCGTAAAGAAGATTGGGCTGTGGTTATCAATCGGGTCGAGGCAAGAATCGAAGGCTGGAAAGCTAAACTTCTCTCATTAGGGGGAAGACTCACGCTCGTTAACTCGGTTCTCACCAACCTACCACTATTCTACTTTTCCATTTTTAAAGCGCCACAATGGGTGCTTAATCGGATAGAGGGCCTAAGAAAAGCCTTCTTCTGGAAGGGGTGCTCCAAGATCACCGGTGGCGCTTACCTCATCAACTGGAAATCTGTTTGCAAAAGCAAAAGAGAAGGTGGACTTAGAATCTTAGACTTAAAATTCATGAATCTGGCCCTCATAACTAAATGGTGGTGGCGTTTCTTTACCAGTTCAGACCTCCTTTGGTGTAATCTCATTAGGTCCCTCTACTACGTTAGGCGAAAGCCACTGCTTGAGGATAGAGCCTTTACCCCCTATTCGCAGTGGTGGAAGAGCGTGCTGTGTTGTCGAGATGTGTTTTCTTGCGGAGTAACCTATGAGCTCGGCGACGGAAGGAATATCAGGATGTGATCTGACATCTGGCTTGGAGAAACCCCTCTTCGTACCCTATTTTCGGTCATCTTCTCGAACATCAAGAATAAGGAAGTCTGGATCT
>NW_017893387.1:0-22495 GCF_001540865.1 Ananas comosus
CTCCTAAAACTTCCTTTAATCTATATAGTATATCATCAGACATCATTTCCCAACAATCATCCCACAATTTTTTCGGATCACCGACTTCGCAAAATATAATTAAAGTCACAAAAAGTTGCCTCAGGTTAGAAGCAGATGACCAATAATTTGCTTCTTCTAATGCATTCCGCCATTCTAAGTCATCACCAAGCAAACCAATAGCATCACATGCAGCACGAAATGTTCCATGTACAACACCATCCACAGTTTTAATCTCGGTATAATTTCTTGCTCCTTTAACTTTATTTAAGAGCATTCTTAGAAAATACAGTTCACCAGAGTTTGGATGAATATAAACAATTCTTCCTATACGATTTCCTCTTTTGCGTCTTGTCCAAATTTTATCATCTTGATGCCAAACCCATTTAGTTGGAAATTCTGCATATGTTAATTCACGTGCATCATCATACATGGAATTGGTCATTATCCATTCAGTAAACATTGTTTTTTCAATATTAAATCTATTTACAACATCAGATAAGCTTTGACTCTCGTGGTATATTATATTATTCATCAGTGGCATATGAACAGTTAAGCGCTCAACTGTAGGCTCTCTACTGTGTATATCAAACTGAAATAGTCTCCAAACAGATTCATATGCTGATAAATATCTGCAGTCTAAGTATTGCTTAATTTCATCAACTTGTTTATACTGATCAACTGAATCCGTACCACCAGGTGAGTAATTATCTTCAATCACAGCTCTGGTTCTATCTGGACCTTTATTGATGTATTTAAATAAATATTTAATAAGTCTCGTCTTACTACACCACTCAATATTCATATGGGCTTGATACTTGATCAACAGTCTAAGGTTGTGTGGTACAACAAATCTATTGTCAAGATCAATGTTATTTTTTGTAACTTTTCTACCATTATTTCTTCTTCTGTAAATAGCAAATCCATTTTCATCCATCATTGTTTCAGTTTTGAATTCTTTCGGAAAATATTTCGAACATCGTCCTTTAGCCATACACGGTGCTTTTGAGTTTGCCAAGCCACATGGGCCATGAACCATAAATTTTGAAACAGCTTCGTATCCAACATGATCAATAGTTTTATCCGGTATTTCAGCAGAAATAATAGAATCTATCTCTGTACTGCTTGGTGACTTGTGACTTGCATCTAGCCATACTAAGATATGCACATGAGGAAGTCCTCTTTTCTGGAATTCAATAGTATATAAATCTACCAAAAAAGAAGCGTATATAAATTAGCATAAAGTAAATAGTAAAAATAACCTACATTACCATAAAGATGTTAGAAATAAACATACCAGCTACAACTTTGCCAAAATAGACTCCGCTTTTAATATCTGCCATTAATGCCTCAACTTTCATTTTGAAAACTCTACTAACAATATCCGGTCGATCTTTGGCTTTTTGTCCAGAAATAAATCGTAAAGCATTTTCAATTTCCAACCACTGCGTATTGCAAGTAAATGTGATGAATAGATCAGGATGTCCACAATGTCTACAAATGGCAATAGCATCTTGATAGTTTTGCATCATATAACGTGGACCTGCAGTGAAGCTAGATGGTAAAATAATCTTTTTACCAATAGCATTACCATCAACATCACCTGCAACAATTGCATCCTTTATACCTTTATAAACTTCAGCTCGTAAATCTGATTGATTTCTTCTAATATAATCAAGTCGCTCTTCCTCAACACATGAGAAAGCATCAACTAAGTATTGTTGAAATAATTTACCTCCGCTAATTAGAGTCCTACCTTCAGCTATTCTGTTTTGAATTCTATAGGCATAAAATTCACGCATAGTGGCGCACTTTCTAGTACCCACTTTTTTGCCTGCCGTTCCATAATATTTTATATCTATTCTGAACCCATCTTCATCATATGGAAATAAAATAGGATATTGCATGGCCATAAACGAAGGATGTAAATCACTAATACGTTTCAAACCTTGTGTTTTATGCTCAACCACAATATCTCGATGACGATCAGCAGAACCTATATCACCAACTATTAACCCAGCAATTTCTGAACATGATGGAGGATTATACTGGGATGTATTTTCCATACGGCTACCAATTAATCTCAAGCGAATAGGGAGACAATCACTTTTTCTGAAACGATCTCTTGCCATTCTAAATGCTTTCACAATCTCATTTTCTGAATCAAACATTTCTATAAGAGAATGAACAATATTTCTATCAATATTTTGCAGTTCATCAACAGCATTAATAGCCTTCAATCTGTTGTCAATTTCATTTTCAGTATCATAAATGTATAACTGAGCAAATTTTGGTTGTTGACCATCAATTGGAAGGAGTGAACCCATTCTGTGATAGTTTTGTCCGAAAATTTTGAAAACATACGGACCTCGTTTTTGATTAATTTCATAATCAATTTTTGCACCTATTGATGTAAATGCAAATAAAGAATTGTACACTCGAATATTCTGGCGAAAATTTGTAGATTTTGCAGACCTATTATATTCTAGCAAAGTACTCAGCAAATGAGGAGGCGGCTGCAGTAGCTGCAATGCAACTTTACCTTCCTGACAACATAAGGAAAATCTAGGCACTGTTTCATTTCGTGCTTTGTAAATTCTTTCTTCGTACCAACATAGAGCACCACAATATTGACATGCATATTCCGGTGATCCAAGATAGAGCTGCCTTATATCACGCGGAACAGTAGATGATACTTGCGCAGTTCCAGGCAAAGAAACGTCACGCGAATCCACTGTGTCATCCTGTTGTCTGCTAATTTTATTTGTTCGTTTTCTTTTTTTTGTCTTTGATTTGTCTGCTAGTAGATCCGAAGATGATCTCAAATTATTCTGTGTACATATTTTTCTTCGACGATCAAGAATATCCTTCCGAAATTTTCTATTTTGTTTACACTGCAGCATATACTCCATCTAACTTGAAATAACTGGATAACCCAATACCAATGAGAAAAAATTTATATCTTATCATAAGTAAACAAATTCTCAGAGAATATGTGTAAATAAATAACAAACAATTTTTTTACATTTAATACAGTATCATCGCTTTAGAAACTAACCAGAAATACAATATTTGTTCGAACAACTTGTAGCAAAAGGAGAGAAAAATAATACAGACAAACAATATACTTACATATTATTGATAGTTCTTGTCAATGTAGAAAAAGTGACGAAACTGAGAGCTGCTTAGGTAGCAACAGATACTTTAAATGGAACCACCTGTCAAAATAAATAATGCTTTTTAGCAAAATTATTGTAATATATTATGCAAAATAATCCAAAAGTGAGTTAAATATTTCAGAGGGAAAAAAATGGAATTTGAATAGTTTTTTTTTTGTATACATAAGATTGGTAATAGTTTTGAGTATCACATTTTGTTATGATTAGAGGTATTTAAAATTATTATTTATTATTTCTCCTCTTTTATATTATAGTAATATTAACTGTTTCACTTATTTTTTCACCATATTTTTTTCTACACTATAATAGTACTGAAAATTTAGAGGGAACAAATTTTCAACAAATAGACAAACAAATTCTTTCGAAGTACTCTAATAAGTACACAGAGTTGGGTCAAAAGTAGGATGTATAAATATTATTATTATTATTAATATACACTATTGTATATTTATATAAATTGTATTTATTTATAGTAATATTTTTACCTTTTATTGACGAATAAATGTAATTAATTGAATTTAAAAAATCGATTATGATTGTGTAGCATTATCATTTAAATTATTACAAACCAACTCTAAATGTATCACTAAAAATAATTTTATGTTACACAATAAATTATTTAAAAATTTGGATTTTCATATTTTATACAGTTTTTTTTTTTACTAATTTTTATTTTTAAATGAATTCCGGAGTACAATTTTTTGAAAAACCAATAAGAAGCAAAATGTTGTAGTACACTGAGTAAGTTAAATGTAGAATTACTTAAGTTGTATTACTGCATCTTTATAAAAATTTATAGGTTTTAATAGTGATGTTTTTTTTTTTAACAAATATAATGCATTACATTAAGAGGCTGAATTTTAAATACAATACATTACTATTGAAGTATTGCTAATAAATATATGATATAGAATGTATTCGCATATTTTACTTATTTATATTTACACAACATGTTGCAATTCCTTCGAGTAATATTAACCGATTACATTGATAGTCCTAACAATTTTAAACTATAAGACTTGTTAGTTGCTTAATGAATGAAGCAGGTAGTAAGCTACCTATTTTTCAAAAAAAAAAAAAAAAAGACTTGTTAGTTTGAGTATTTTTTGGTCTTCAGAAACTTTCCCAAAAAAGCTTATCCATAAATGAATGCATAAACTATCTCTTCTTTTTACCCACAACATATATACACAGTGTGTTATAAGAAATCACGACCTACCTATATAGGTTAAAAAAAAAAAAAANTTAGCCATACACGGTGCTTTTGAGTTTGCCAAGCCACATGGGCCATGAACCATAAATTTTGAAACAGCTTCGTATCCAACATGATCAATAGTTTTATCTGGTATTTCAGCAGAAATAATCGAATCTATCTCTGTACTGCTTGGTGACTTGTGACTTGCATCTAGCCATATTAAGATATGCACATGAGGAAGTCCTCTTTTCTGGAATTCAATAGTATATAAATCTACCAAAAAAGAAGCGTATATAAATTAGCATAAAGTAAATAATAAAAATAACCTACATTACCATAAAGATGTTAGAAATAAACATACCAGCTACAACTTTACCAAAATAGACTCCGCTTTTAATATCCGCCATTAATGCCTCAACTTTCATTTTGAAAACTCTACTAACAATATCCGGTCGATCTTCGGCTTTTTGTCCAGAAATAAGTCGTAAAGCATTTTCAATTTCCAACCACTGCGTATTGCAAGTAAATGTGATGAATAGATCAGGATGTCCACAATGTCTACAAATGGCAATAGCATCTTGATAGTTTTGCATCATATAACGTGGACCTGCAGTGAAGCTGGATGGTAAAATAATCTTTTTGCCAATAGCATTACCATCAACATCACCCGCAACAATTGCATCCTTTATACCTTTATAAACTTCAGCTCGTAAATCCGATTGATTTCTTCTAATATAATCAAGTCGTTCTTCCTCAACACATGAAAAGGCATCAACTAAGTATTGTTGAAATAGTTTACCTCCGCTAATTAGAGTGTTGCCTTCAGCTATTCTGTTCTGGATTCTATATGCATAAAATTCACGCATAGTGACGCACTTTCTAGTACCCACTTTTTTGCCCGCCATTCCATTGTATTTTATATCTAATCTAAACCCATCTTCACCATATGGAAATAAAATAGGATATTGCATAGCCATAAACGAAGGATGTAAATCACTAATACGTTTCAAACCTTGTGTTTTATGCTCAACCACAATATCTCGATGACGATCAGCAGAACCTATATCACCAACTATTAACCCAGCAATTTCTGAACATGATGGAGGATTATACTGGGATGTATTTTCCATACGGCTACCAATTAATCTCAAGCGAATAGGGAGACAATCACTTTTTCTGAAACGATCTCTTGCCATTCTAAATGCTTTCACAATCTCATTTTCTGAATCAAACATTTCTATAAGAGAATGAACAATATTTCTATCAATATTTTGCAGTTCATCAATAGCATTAATAGCCTTCAATCTGTTGTCAATCTCATTTTCAGTATCATAAATGTATAACTGAGCAAATTTTGGTCGTTGACCATCAATTGGAAGGAGGGAACCCATTCTGTGATAGTTTTGTCCGGAAATTTTGAAAACATACGGACCTCGTTTTTGATTAATCTCATAATCAATTTTTGCACCTATTGATGTGAATGCAAATAAAGAATTGTACACTCGAATATTCTGGCGAAAATTTGTAGATTTTGCAGACCTATTATATTCTAGCAAAGTACTCAGCAAATGAGGAGGCGGCTGCAGTAGCTGCAATGCAACTTTACCTTCCTGACAACATAAGGAAAATCTAGGCACTGTTTCATTTCGTGCTTTGTAAATTCTTTCTTCGTACCAACATAGAGCACCACAATATTGACATGCATATTCCGGTGATCCAAGATAGAGCTGCCTTATATCACGCGGAACAGTAGATGATACTTGCGCAGTTCCAGGCAAAGAAACGTCACGCGAATCAAATGTGTCATCCTGTTGTCCACTCATCTTATTTGTTCGTTTTCTTTTTTTTGTCTTTGATTTGTCTGCTAGTAGATCCGAAGATGATCTCAAATTATTCTGTGCACGTATTTTTCTTCGACGATCAAGGATATCCTTCCGAAATTTCCTATTTTGTTTACACTGCAGCATATACTCCATCTAACTTGAAATAATTGGATAACCCAATACCAATGAGAAGAAATTTATATCTTATTATAAGTAAACAAATTCTCAACGAATATGTGTAGATAAATAACAAACAATTCTTTTATACTTAATAGAGTATTTTCGCTTTAGAAACTAACCGGAAATAAATTATTTGTTCGAACAAATTGTAGAAAAAGTAGAGGAAAATAATACAGACAAAGAATATACTTACATATTATTGATAGTTCTTGTCAACGAAGAAAAAGTGACGAAACTAAGAGCTGCTTATGTAGCAACAGACACTTTAAATGGAGCCACCTGTCAAAATAAATAACGCTTTTTAGTAAAAATATTATAATATATTATGCAAAATAATCCAAAAGTGACCTAAATATTTTAGAGGGAAAAAATTGAAATTTGCATAGTTTTTTTTTTTTTTTTTTTTTTTTTTACATAAAATTGGTAATAGTTTGTAGTATCAAATTTTGTTATGATTAGAGGTATTTAAAATTATTATTTATTATTTTTCCTCGTTTATATTATAGTAATTTTCACCATATTTTTTCTATACTATAATAGTTCTGTAAATTTAGAGGAAACAAATGTTCAACAAATAGACAAACAAAATCTTTCGAAGTACTGTAATAAGTACACAGAGTTGGGTCAAAAGTAGGATGTATAAATATTATTATTATTATTATTATTAATACACGCTATTGTATATTCATATAAATTGTATTTATTTATAGTAATATTTTTATCCTATATTCATAAATAAATGTAATTAACTGATTTAAAAAAATCGATTATGATTGTGTAGTATTATCATTTAAATTATTACAAGCTAACTTTAAATGAAGCACTAAAAATAATTTTACGTTACACAATAAATTATTTAAAAATTTGGATTTTTATATTTTATACAGATTTTTTTTTTTACTAATTTTTATTTTTAAATGATTTCCGGAGTACAATTTTTTGAAAAATCAATAAGAAGCAAAATGTTGTAGTACCCTGAGTAAGTTAAATGTAGAATTACTTAAGATGTATTACTGCATCTCTATACAAATTTATAGGTTTTAATAGTGATGTCTTTTTTGTTTAACAAATATAATGTATTACATTAAGAGGGAGAATTTTAAATACAATACATTACTATTGAAGTATTGCTAATAAATATATGAAATAGAATGTATTCGCATATTTTACTTATTTATATTTATACAACATGTTGCAATTCCTCCGAGTAATATTAACTGATTACATTGATAGTCCTAACAACTTTAAACTATAAGATTTGTTAGTTAGAGTAGTTTTTGGTCTTCAGAAACTTTTCCAAAAAAGCTTATCCATAAATGAATGCATAAACTATCTCTTTTTTTTACCTAGGACATATATACATAGTTTGTTATAAGAAATCAAGACCTACCTATATAGGTCTAAAAAAAAAAGGAAAAAATTCTATTGTTTTAACAAATACATAACCATAATTAAGTCTTAGATAAATTCATATATTTTAGCAATCGACAAAATAATTGGGTCAAAAAAAAATCAAAAAAAATAATAATATGTAAGTCAAGACCCAAAACAAAAGAATTTATATATTTTAATTAGTTTATTTGAGTATATTATTAAATATTATTTTTCGGTTAGTTATTGGTTGTTAGCTGTTTTTTTTTTAATTAATAAAGAGCAATCAGAGTGATTAAATTTAATCGATTTATTATTTACTTTGATACAATTCCTAATTTATGTGATCAAATTACTGAGAAAGTAAATTTTAAAAACTGCGAGTGTATTATATAAAATTGATAATAATAAACATTGAGGAGGTTAATTTTCGATGGAATTGGCAGTGAATATATTGAATACTTCTTCTATAGTGTAGATCATAAATATATTTTATTTTAAGTGGGTTAACTAAGAAGAGAAATTTTTCTACGTCACACGGTCTTTTCTTTGTATCATTTTCTTTTTACCGGGAGATGTACTTATTTTTACTAAGATTTTATGTAATTTAATGGCTATATTTTTTTTTCTCTTTTTCTCTCTTATGAAGCAATGTACATGTTAATTTTTTATTTAATATTTTTTTGCTCTTTTTCTCCAAATATACTAACCAGCACCTGGCCAAAAACTCCAAATGCATCATACCTTCCCTAATTAATCGAATTAAAGCTCAGCAAGAAAGAGGAGTCAATGCATAAGAAGCAATCAATAAAGACAAAGAATTAAATAATGAAATTAATAAAAATATCACTAAAAAAAATATAAAGAAAAAGCATTATTAAAGTACTGACAAAAAAGAAATAGATAATCAGTGGATTCAAATAGTTCCAAAAAAATTGAATGAGCTCAGATAGCAAGAATATTTGCAGCCAATTTGTCAGATATCTAATGGACTTTTTTACGTCAATAGTTGGTGCANGATAAATATATTGCGGCGGTTCGGTACCGGCGGTTTTAAACGTTGCTTGTTATTGAGATAGTATTTCAATTAGAATTGATAGAGGCGGTATTAACCGCCGCTAAATTAAAATTCTGTAATTATCTTATTTGTACCGGCGGTTTAAACCGCCGCTAACTTAAATTTCTGTAAGGGAAAATCTAATTATCTTATTTGTACCGGCGGGTTAAACCGCCGGTACATACATATATAGCAGCTAATAACTTGTGATGCACCAAAATGCATAATGTCAGTCTAAACTTCAACAAAAAATAAGAAAAAGAAATTCACGAGTACTTTACTAAACAAAATGTGACTCGTCTTTTAATCCATTGAGTTCTTAAGTAAACAAAATATGATTGTTGTCTTTCACTGGTTGCATTTAAACGGTTCGCCCATGAAGATTGGTTTGTGGTTCATGACTTGAATTTGATGACCGAATGTTAGGAGAAGAACAATTTGCACTACCATGATCTACAANAAAATTAATAATATGTAAGGCAAGACCCAAAACAATATAATTTCTATAATTTAATTAGTTTATTTGAGCATATTATTAAATAATATTTTTCTGTTAGTTATTGGTTGTTAGCTGGTATTTTTTAATTAATAAAGAGCAATCAGAGTGATTAAATTTAGTCAATTTATTATTTACTTTGATACAATTCCTAATTTACGTGATCAAAGTATTAAAAAAGAAAATTTCAAAAACTACGAGTGTATTATCTAAAAAAGTTAATAATAAACATCGAGGAGGTTAATTTTCGATGGAATTGGTAGTGGAAATATTGGATACTTCTTCTATAGTGTAGATCACAAATATATTTTATTTTCAGTGGGTTAACTAAGAAGATAAATTTTTTTATAGGACACAGTTTTTTCTTCGTATCATTCTCTTTTTACCAGGAGATGTACATACTTTTACTCAAATTTTATGTAATTTAATGTCTATATATATCTTTTTTTACTTTTACTCAAATTTTATGTAATTTAATGTCTATATATATCTTTTTTCCTCTTTTTCCCTCTTATGGAGTAATGTGCATGTTAATTTTTTATTTTATATCTTTTTTTTTCTCTTTTTCTCCAAATATAAGATACGCATATAGTTCTTTTCTTTTTCTACAAATAATAGATGTTATATATATATATATATATATATATATGATTATTTCTATTAATTTGACATTACTAAGTAATTTTATGTAATGTATGCTGTAATATAATATACTAATTATGAACTTAAAACGCACATTCACTGTAAACCGTAAGTACATTATTAGTTTTCTCTGACTCTATAAGTTTGACTGTAAATGAATTTCTATTTTTATTCGTCAATAATTGTTTAGGAAAAAATTTATTTATTTTTTACTATTTGTAAAAGCATTTTTATTATGAAGCTAAATAAGGAATACTTTGACATTACAATAAAATAAACATGCAGATTTTTTTAGGATAAGCTCCAAATATCTCCTTGTGATTTTTCATTATGTTATTTAGTACAAATTTCCATCATCGCCTCTTTCTTAATCAAACTTAAACTTTGAACATTTTTCTTTAAGTTGTATAATTTTAGAACGTATTTATTTTAAATTTATACTATGAAAATCTGATAATAATTAACTTTGATATTTTTCGATGGGAAATTTTATACTCTATAACAAAATATTCCGAGATGTCCGGAATATCCTCTAATTGTTTTGCTGTAGAAAGAATCAAATGTAATATTCTCCTTTTTTTTTTCGAAATCTTAAAAAATATTAATTGAGTTATAAAATAAAATGAAAATTTTNTTGTTTGCTGATTTAGATATATATATACACATCCACACACATATAGCTTAAAGAAAGTCAAATGTAAACACGCAGACATTCATGTACGAAAAGCAGGGAAAAAATTTCATGCACGTGTGCAAGATTCCGAAACCAAACAAAACCTTAAGGAAAGTCAAATGTAGACACTGACACATTTGTGAAACCAAGGAAAACCTTAAAAAAAAGTCTTAAAGAAGGAACAATATTATAAATGATCGAGGATTATCAATCAGTAGGTAAATCAAAGATAGGACCAATGAGAGTAAGGAGGAGATGAGGATGCAGTAAAACAATGCTGGTAAAAAAAGAGTTTTTTTTTTTTTTTTTTTGCTTTCCAAATAATTATATAAGCCAAAATGTAAGCAATAAGGGAGAGCTTTGTTTTTTTATATTTACAAACAAACTGCCATAAGATGCAAGGAAAAGTCTAGGGGAAACAAAAAGAAGAAATAAGCAAAAAAACTCGAAACTTTGGGAATTGGAAGTAATCAAGAAAAATAGAAGGTTGCAGAAAACTTAGCAAGCCAAAGAAGAAAAAAAATGTGGTACCAAATGAGAAGCCAAAAATGTACCCAAAAATGGACAGAAAAAACGGGGAGGCTCAGGGAGGGAAATAAGGCTTCTGCAAAAAGAACACTTTTAAAAGGTCCTGAAAAAAGATCAATAAAAAAACCATTTATTACTGAAAAAAACTCAGCAAGCGATTGTTTCTAAATAGGCTGGCCAATCTGCTACTGGTACCGGTTAGTGAGTCCACTGTGTGCAGCCAACCAGCAGGTGGTTGCTTCTGAACAGGCCGTCCAAACCGATGCTGGCTTTGAATAGTCGAAACATTGGACACATCCTTACTGAGTGTTGTGGCATCAGCCATCATTGTAATATGGAAACAGTGGCATATCAAATCCATTTTATTTTATATATCAGGTCTCATCACCGCCTCAGGAAAAAAGGGGGAAAAACAAAAAAAGATCCAGAAAGAAAAATGGAAGTAACCAGAAGAAAAGATGAAAGTAATCAGAGCAAACAAAAAGTAGTTAATTACAAGAGTAATGGAGGCTAGGAAATAAATTCACATCAGTAAGGTCTAATGAAAAATGAAATTACCAGATTAATAATAATACGAAGGAATGTTCAGTAAAGTTTTGCAGATTATACATGCTGGAAGAAGAATTTTGAGAAAATTAGGTAAAAAAAAAACGGAAAAGAAAAAGAGTGTATCAGCAAATCAAACTCTAAATGAACAGCACAAATGCCGGTGCATATATATATATATATATATATATATATATATATATATATATGTGATTGACACATACATACACATACACAAATGCAAAAGACATAGCAGACACACTCACACACACACATACACATATACACAGACATATATACATACACATACATACGTATGTAGATCAGCGGATTAAATTGTTAGATAATGTAAATATATTATGCTAAATAAATACCAGAGATTAAGAACAAAGTCAAATAAAAAAAGAGAAAATAAGAAGGTACAAAAAGAACAGTAAACAGCAATAATTTGTAGAAAGTCAAAACGGAGGTTCTGCTTATGTCTAATTTTCAATAAGGTCACAAAGTATAATGCAATTGAATAAGTTTGACCATCCGAAAAATAGGGAAAAAAATTCATGCACGTGTGCAATATCTGAAAGCAAACAACATATTAAAGAAGTCAAATGTATACACACACACATTTGTGAAACAAAGCAAACTTTAAGAAAGTTCTTAAAGAAGGGTCAATATTTTAAACGATTGAGGACACTCAATCAGTAGAAAAATCAAAGCTAAGATTGAATGAGAGTGAGGAGGAGGCAGGAGAGCGGTAAAACAACACAAATAAAAAACAGAGCAGTTCTTTTCTTTTGTTTACTTACCAATAATTATATTAGCCAAAACGCAAGCAATAAGGTAAGAGCTGTTTTTTATATCCTTAGTGAGTGCTGTTGCATCAGTCATCATTGAAAAGATGTTGCCAAAAGATCTCAAAGTAAGAGAGAAAACGATTCAAAATTCACCAACAAATGAAATAGTCTAAACATCAAGCATTATACTTATAAAGGCTTTTGGAAATCGAAGCTGCTTTTGAAAAAGAACCATTATCATCACCTCCACAAAACCATAAAAAGTAATGTAATAAAATGACAGCCAATACTCAAAAAACATGAAATAAATAGCCCATTAAGATAGACATGTTATAGAAAAATGACTACTCCATGTATATTTGAGCATGCAGCGGCAACGTAGGAGTGAAGTAGAGCAGCACCTATACTACACATGTAGCAATTATAAAGTTGAAAATCTACAAGTTTGAGTACTTTACAGAACATATACATACAACAATATGAACAATACAATAGTGAAAATGTATGAGTAAAATTGGAGCAAAACCGTTACATATAGTATTTGTAAATATAAAGTCGAACAATTTACATTTTTGATTACTTTACATATATATGTATATATACCAATAGTAGTACAGGAGTGAGGCACTACATTCGTGTATTGTACTTAATATGTAAATTTGAACCAATCCAAACAATTTAAAAAGTAAACAATTTATGGGCAAGGAAAAAATGGAGGCCCAACTTATGACTGGTTTTGACTAATCGGGAGGGAAAATAGCTGCAATTTAGCTCGAGTAGAGCTAAATCTAAAGTCAAGTAGCGCTAAGTCTACAATACCCAAACACTAAACAGTTTATAGGAAAATGCTAGCTAAAAAACTTAGTAGTCTCCAGATTTTGTAGACGTGCAAGTAGAGAGCAAAGAAATAAAAAAATCATGCTGTCTATATTGTCATCATATGTGTCCTTTATTCAATCTGCAACTGCTTTTCAATAACCATGAGGGCAAAAAGCTGCAATTCAGGTCAAGTAGAGCTAAATCTAAACCCAAGTAGAACTAAATCTACAATACCAAAATGTCAAACAGCTAAAAAAATATGTTAGATCCAAATCTCCAAAGTCTACAGTTTTTTTAGATCTGCTAATAGCCCTTATTCAATTTACAAATGCATAAACAGTGAAGTAACATAAACGCTTTTACTAATTTGCAACTAAAGTGTTAGATCTACTCAAATTTTTACATAGTTTACATACACACACACACAATAAACATTTTATTTCCGTAGTTATTTTGATTTAACTTACGCATTTAATCATAGTAAGAGTGTGAATTTACATCTGTAATATTCGTTCCGAATATTATTTACACATCAATCTAAGGTAAGGCCTTTTGTTAGAGAAAGTATAATTCTTTGAGCTTTTGTGAGTTGTTCGAATGAATTTGATGAAAGTACTTATTGCTAAGTTATATCACAGATATAAAGGGGTCAGAACTGGTAGTCTATTTTCGTTAGGGCGTTTGGTTTACGTATAGATTTATATTTGCATTCAATACAATCACTTGTATACATTCTTTATCGAAAATTTTAACATATCTGTCTTGTGAAAATATAATAAAATAGAAACTTGTAATTTACTTATTATTTGCTATATGAAAATGATAAGTATGAAAACTAGTTAGTAAAGATGTAATGGGCAGTATAAAGTATTTACACTCGAAATATAGTTATCGAGAAGCTCTATCTGTCCCGTCACTGTTTAGCCTAGTCTCGTTCCACTATCTCAACGGACGCCGCATGATGATACAGCTGATCATAATAAGTGTTGGGTGTGAGCGCTCGAGAAGATGTGTATGTCATGTTCCCCGTTTCTTGCCCAGTGGTGAACGTTGACACGATTCGTTCAATTTACACTCCAGGGCAAATAGAACAATAAAATTAAGTTTTGCTCTTTGTGATCGATTGAATTGGAGATAAACGTGCCAAGTAGTTCCACAAGGTATAAGTGGACAGTGGGTTAGGGTAAGATCTGGAGTTGTCATTAATTACGCGGTCAGGTAAGTATGAACAATAGCATAAGGGTAAGTGGAAGATACTTTAGCAACGATAATGAAAGAACAATGATATTATATATATAAGAAATTAACTACCGTGCTATGGAATGTACACTTGCAAGCATACAGGGATATCAAAACTATAGTAGCAAGACAACTGAATAAGAAAGACTAGAAGTATGATATGCAACACCGTTTACTATGGCTATATGTGCGCTGTTTATAGTCTTTGTGAGTGAGACGGTTGTTACAATAACGATTAGCTCGATCTTCCAAAACTTTATACCCCTTGCGCGTGTATAATCTTCTTCTGTTGTTTCTCATAGCCGTGTTTAAGGGTTAGTATAGATGCTCGAAGAGTATATCTCAAATATCCTCGGGAAGTGGTAACCTAGCACAAGAGAACACCGTGGGTCGGGTCGTTATTGAGTTGTAAACACTGTCAGTTTTGACACGGAGGAACGGATGTACCACAACTGCTCTTCGAGCAGAAACAAAAAGGAGTACAATCACGCTAGAAGTAGGTGAATTGCACTTTGAAACGTGACGAGTTTGAGTGTGGCGAGTCAATGCGATATGTCTAATAGCATAAACAGTTATAACTCTCGGATATCAGCGACAATCATTGGGAACTCCCCTGTGTGTTACATTTTTTCTATGTGAATACGAATAGAGCAGAAATCTATTACCTAAGATAACAATGTCTAGTTTGCTCAGGGAGTGTAAATTGGAACGAATCCGAGAGAGATGTCACGAATATTCAACTCTATGAGACACAGTAACGCGACAACGAAATTAGGACTACTCACCGAACTATAGGGTTCCCAACCGAAACATGCAAATAGTGAGAATATAAAGATATCAACCAGGTCACAGTTATTGCAATAATAGTAGTTACTTAATGCTATTCTACTTTCATTCCTATCATAATAATAAAGGGAGTAAAATTTCTAGTATATTAGCCGGTAGAAACAAGAGCTAGCGAGTGATAAATTATTATTGATAGATAATGATCGAGTATGTAACTAGTTTACAGGAACCAACGAAAGAAAGATAGAAAGGATGTAACTAAAGTACGAACGAGAAAACGACGATACGCGTCCAGAGTGTATTCGATATAGATCAAGAATAACTCTCACGTTGATCACGTAATCAGGCATGTTTCTTTTCATATCCCTTCTAGCTGGAGATAGTACGTTGTACTTCCTGATGTCACTCAAAGGTCAATGACAAGAGAAAACCTATCTCGAATATTACTCGACTAGTAATAATATCAAGGCAACAGACCAACCCATTGATCACATACCATGGAAACAAGAGTGTTAAATTTTGGAACGACATCGGGATGTAAACGTTCACAACGAAACCAAAACAGGTGAATACCGAAAAAGGTATAGTACTACTCAGTGTGGAAGCCGTACCAATCAGGTCACCAGAAACAAGTTACGTGAAACATGACTATAGTTATAACTTTGCAAATAGTATTGTTTCTTACCTGGATTAAGTAGTGACACAATGGAGCTCAAAAAATCTAACTTATTATTCTACTTCTATTACTAGCACCTGAGTGTTAGAAATGTGTTAATTAGAATAGTGAAGATGATCAATGTCAGAAGACGTTCACATTGATTATCTCTCTCAAAACTAGAGAAACAATAAATAAGGAACTCACTAAGTTTGAGGCGGTGACTATGTTATAAACTTTGAAGTAGTATTTTTCTCATTCAATCGAACATAAGAGGCTCAAATACCTATAATTGTTTTAGACTTACTGGTATTACTCACGAGGTATAGTTATGTTGAAACTATTGGAACGAATTCACACGAGATGTCAACGTTAAATAAGAACGGCAAAGAGGCTGAAAAACATAGGTAGACTATCGTTGTGCGGAACCCATATCACAGCGATGCGTTAATTTGACCACTGCCGCGAGTACTTTTTATTCATTGTCAAATGATGAAGGAGTTAAAAGCCGGATTCTGATCTATTTAGATTGTCGCAGAGTGTGACATAATAGACTTGGAACGAAATCGATGTAACGTTCACGATGAACCAAAATCGGATTAATGTTATAGACTAGCTCAGTTGCAGCCGCTAACAGTATTAACTTTGTTAGAGTCTGTCTTACTTTTTCTGACTGGTAATAAAGATGCGATTCACTGAAGAGCTAAAGCCTGAATTAGGTCTTACTTTGGTTTGTATGCTAACGCTGTCTAACCCACAAAGTAAAGAAAGATGATAATATTAGTGTCTATCACAAAGCTCGCTCTCATAGCTAACGCTTCAACTTGATCAAGAGTATCTTCACTCGGAACAACACTAAATACTTATTCAGTTAGACTCGCGGAACGTCCCTCGACAGTATTACGCTCTACGTGCAGCGTATCCGAGTATTCTTTTTTCATTCAATCGAATAAAGCAAGGCAACCATAAGTTTATATCTGTGATATATGTACCTGCCTCGTGCTACTCGAGTATCGGTTTGCCACTAAATGAGTAATGTGTATCATGGCAGAAACACCATCTACGATCGAAACAATTACTCGCTCGCGCTCACTCTCTCTCGGGTTCCGGAAGTGTCCTATTCTTGCGACTACGACGGGACAGTTCGCTCGCATATCGTTTTTGTGTATTGAACTCACTGAAATCGCACGATGTCAACGGGTTCACGTAAGCAGACAAAATGAAGTCGCGCAAAAAGGACATTATTACTCAGTGCGTGCTCACAATGTTCAAACGAGTAGTAATTTTGTTGAACAGAGTTCTTTTTTCATTTTGTTCCGGAAAATAATATTGAGTACAAAGCATTATTCCTATTAATTCGCGGTATCCCGTCGGGGATTCTCTCGTCAGACAGAGTAGTAACATGTTGCGAACAGCGAAAATACTATTGTAATTAGTTACAGACACAAGACCAGAACTCAAAGTTAGATACTCAGTTGAGTCTAACAGTGATATTATAACTTGCAAGTAGTATTTTTTTCTCGACTCTCAAAATGATAAGATCAAAGTAAGGCAAAAGGCCTAATTTTAACAATTGTGTTCTCGTATAGATGGCTTATCCTAAACAACACTTGCGGCTACGGAGGCAGTACAACAAACGGAAATGAGTAAAGGCCTCCGATGACCCAAATCGCCAATTATTTCATGCGATTGGATGCTTTCATGTGTCTCGACAACGAGTAGCGATGAGGATCTTATGGAAACAGGCATACGGCGAAGATCATGATTGGCTTACTAACGGTTATCATACACACCGCAGAAACCGTAGCAACTAGTGCTAGCTAGTTCAGTAGTGGGGCCGAGGCCGTGTCACTTTCGGAGACATAAAGTATACTTTTGCAACGAGTATGTTACCGTTTTGCCTTACTTAGTTCTATGAATAGGAGTAAAAGTTTCAATTATGCCCCGGACGTGGTTAGTTTGGGACGATGGATCAATTTACGACGTTCACAAAACAGAAATCGGAGAAGACATGTATAAGACTCTACTCGTTCATTGGCTGCTAACTGGTATAACTTTTGAAAAAACTACGTATTTTTCTCATTAATAATCAAGAGCAAAACTAATTATATTCTTTTTTATGCCCGAGAGGTTGAAAATTAGGGCGAAGCGAATGGCTAATAATCGGGTACTAAACGTGAACGGAGCATCTCTGACCTAAATGAGGTGACCACGATGACCAGGCACTGAGCAAGGTCATCGTGTCTCACCTCCAGCAGATTCGGGTGCCTCGTTCACAAAACATGGATCGAAACCCCAAGACAAGTGCCGAGGAAGCCACAACATCACTTACGGAGCAAGGTGGGGCACGGCGGCGTGCCGTGGCGGCAGCCGTACGGCGGATATCCGGCCAGAGGGAGTGTGCATGTGTGGGGAGAGTCGGTGATGCGCTTGGTCGACCACGGGAATGGCAGGCTGCGGGGGGCGGGCGGGAATGAATTCCCTAGCCCCGCCACAGCCGAGGAGAGCTCGAGCTATCCCCCGTGTTGACAGGGTGCTCGGCGGCGGGTAGCAGCGGCGGACTGGATGCGGCCCGGCAGGCGGAGCGAATGTCATTGCGGGCGCGGCGGGGAAGCCGGCGGCGGTGCAGGGTGTGGATCGGCCTGGAGGCTCTGCGTGGGCCACAGGAGCGGACGGCGCGGCGCAAGGCGACGGCGGGGTCGGCGAGAGAGTTCACGGCGGGAGTCTTCGACAGGCAGAGGGATGAGCGGCCGCGGATGATTGGTGGGCGGGGCGACGCGCGGAGGCGGAGCTGAGCCCGGCTCGAGCCCGCACTTGGTCAAAGTCGGCCGGCAGCAGAAAGAGAGAGCGGCGGCCAGCCGGCGACGGTGAGCGCGGCATGGCAGCGGGGGACGCCGAAGAAGGCGTGGGGCGGCGGGAGACCTGGGGTGGCGGCGGGCCGCCGGAGAGGCCGTACGAGGCCTAGGTCTGGGCTCGGCCTATGTGAGTAGCAGGCAGCCGGCTCAGTGGCGCGCTCGGCGACGGCGGGTGATTGGGGGACGCTTCAGATGAGGTCGCGCGGCGCTGGCCGGCATGCGTGAGGGGGTCACGCAGCTCGGCTGGGTCTAACCGTGAGAAGAAAAGAGGAGAGATGGAGGAGAAAGATGGAGAGGGAGAGTAAGGGTGGCTGCGGCGGTGGCTGGGCCGGAGTCAGTAAAGGCGCAGGTCAGGGAGCATGGCTAGGGCGTGGACGCGCACCCGGTGAGGGTGGTCGGGTTGCGCAAGGCTAGGGTTAGGTTTCCCTGAGCAAACCCTAGAAAATCTGTATACATGGTGTAATCATTGCAATGAAAACCTTAAGGATGGATAATTCAAAACCTAGTTCCTTAAGTGCAGATATACAATAATACCCTCATCGAGGATCTCAAGGCGAAACGTACTTAAAATATCGCGCTTTGCGAATATTACGTTTTGCCAACACTCCGACTCTCCTCGATCACGCGCGATTCCGCAGAATCCGTGCGGTCAGATGCGAAACGGAATTTCACAGTGCGATCAGCACTCGGAGACTAACAAAGTAACTTCGATTAATCTCGGATCGACCACGGATTCACAACAAGATCCAACTTCTTCCAATAGGAGGTAATAACACACACAAATAACATATTAAAACATGTATTTTTTGGATTTTTCTCGAAATCGTGGCTGTCGAACTCAAAATCCGTCGTGCCACTAGTTCAGAACAGCTGGTCCGGTCGAAAGAGCTATTGGACGATACGAACGGAGAGTCCGTAGCACGCAGAGCAACGCTATCCGGGTTCCCGGGAAACGTGGAGTTACTAAGTTCACTTAAGTAAAATAATAATTCGCGTAATTTTCGTTTATAGCTCATTTTTCCGAATTGACGAGTGGTTATGTAAGTTAATATTTTACATCACATAAACATCATCAACAGAGGTTTAGTTGCAACAACCTGTCAAATCTCAGTCCTTACAACTGAGACTAATGTATATTGTTACACAACGCTCAGTTTCTCCTGAAACTTGACGAGTGCTTATGTAATTAAATTACACACATAAACATCATCAACCGAGAGTTTAGTTACACTGTCAAAAATCTCAGTCCTTACATATAGCAACTGTTTTTTATAATTCATATATATATATATATATATATATATATATATATATATACACACACACTCACACACACATATATGCTTTTAGTAATTTGCAAATAAACATCTAAATCAACAGTACTTAAGGGATATCACTTATATCTCTTAAGTTCAAAGTCAAATCCTGTCAAAATGTGATGTCACTAGTAATATTACTTATTTGGTTTCGAATTAATGGAGAGTCATACAACTGTTGCAAGTGATGCCACCGGATTTACATAAATTTACTTTTGGATAAACAAAGAGATAACCAATATGTTTCAGCAATTGTATAATTTACCAAGCGAGGACTCAATTTACAAAAGTACCAAACCACTACATTTTACTTTACTCAATTCTCAATAAATTTTGCTCATAAGTCAACAAAAGTAATGTAACTTTAGTAGGGTTTATATCATTTCTTGGGCAAACATATGGTGCATGCAAAGGCAATCATACAAATTTATCCTTAACTTCGAAGGTCAACTTATATATAGTTTTCCGATAACATCAGCGAGCAGGTGCAAAATCCCCTAAAAAAATGCGCAAGCTACACCAGTATCAAAAGCATTAGCGAAAATATACCAGCATACTAACATGGAAAAAATCTATAAGGATTTGATTAGTCTACCAATCAACCTTGCAAGTAGCCTACCCACAGACTCATCTCATCAGGCAACACACAAAGCACCAGCTCAATTGTAAATAAATTTTCCTCACAAGTTAACAAAAGTAGTAAGACCATTTGAACGTTCTAATTAAAGTTCAGCATGCAAGACAAATTAGACCCAACAAAAAAGAGAGAAGGAAAAAATTAGCAAGGGTAACACTCAGTTTTTTCGCCGTATACTGAATAGGCATTTTTTTACCAAATAATAGGCATTCCCAAAAAAAAAAAAAAACGCAGGAAAAACTGATATAAAGAAATTCCAAACTATAAGTAAGAGTATACACCAAGTTAAATATAATAGTTTCCCGCCAAAAAGTAGAAGCAAGGAAAGAACATATAACTACATGAAATAGAGACAACAAAGATAAGTAGCATAGATTAGTCCAATAATTACTCAGTTGTAGGATCAGGATGGAGTGTCATAAGCAGTATGGATCATTTGTTTTCTAATTAATGCTGGAGTACACAACTTTTGCAAGCCATGCCATCCTTTAAACATGAATAGAAACCGTCATCATCGCCGGCACCGGGTTCACATCAGTTTTGATCAAGTAACGTTTAAGATCACATCGTTAGTTACTATATTATTGATCACCAAACAAATTATTAGTATTGCAAAGGGGTACGCAGCAAAGAACACGCAATTACATGACATAGAGGCTGCGGTGGTTGCCATAAGACCATCCAAACTGCCATGCCTAAATGCTTGTGGGAAATAGGAAACAGAGGCTAGGTGATTGATGAAGAAGTCTGTAATTAAATTTTGTTTTACACTATGAAAGACGGAATGGAGGTTAGGAAATAAATTCATATCAGTAAGGTGTAATGAAAAATAAAATTAGCCGATTAACAGTAATATGAAGGAATGATAAGTGAAGGTTAGTAAATTATACATGTTGGAAGAAGATCTTTGACAAAGTTACATAACAAAAAAGGAAAAGAAAAATAGTGCATCAACAAATTAAACTCTAAATAAACAGCACAAAAGCCATGCTGCATGAACTTTCTTCCAGAAAATTGGAACTGATCTCTTCCAGTATTTTTGTTGCTGCGTACACGCGTAGTAATTATAAAGTTGCGAAATCTACAAATTTCAGTACTTTACATATACATATACATACAGCAATGATGTACAATACAAGAGTGAAAATGTATGAGTAAAATTGGAGCAAAACCGTTACATATAGTATTTGTAAATATAAAGTCGAACAATTTACATTTTTGATTACTTTACATATATATGTATATATACCAACAGTAGTACAGGACTGATGTCACGCCCCGGGGTCCCTTTTAGTTTAAAACATAGCGGAAAAGCGTCTGAAATTTTTTTTTTTTTTTGAAAAGCCTGACCCCAGAGTATGCCAGATCCGCCACAAACATAGGGAATCCACTGTTCACACGGATAGAGTCTCCCCTGTATTTGCACGGCGTCACACAAGTACAAGAAGTAACCCAGGTACAACCACAACCAAATGAACATACAAATAACCAACAACTATATATTCATATACCATTCACATCACAGGTTCACATTTATATAATCGATATTTAAACATAAATCCACAGAAAACCTTTTGAAAACAGTTTCCTACACGGAAACCTTTATTCTTTAAAAATGCTACCACGAGGGGTAGAAAATCTTTTATTTCACAAAATTCATTTATTACATTCACGAAAATCCATATTTTC